>NC_000086.7:32219956-32327543 GCF_000001635.26 Mus musculus | reverse complement strand
GAATTCACTCATAGACTTAGATCTTTGGGTACAGAATTAGCATTACAATACATAGACCAAACCTCAATCTATACAAAGAACTACAGGCAACTAAAGAATGCTGAAAGGGGGTGAAATTCTTTCCCTGTGAAAAAGATACAACTGATTTTCCTAAAAAACTTGCATACAAGTAACAGTATACATACTGAGCAGGTTGTATTAGGAATTTGTATGTATATGCATATACATGTATGCATAAATATATGTATGTAATGATAATTAAGGTAAAAAGAGGCAATGGGTGAGAAATAGTGCAAAGAGAGTATATAGAAAGACTTGAAGGAGAAAAGGAAGGGGAAATGGTATAATTGCACAACAATCTCAAAATATAAAAGAAATAATATTTACAAAAACCAAGTCCTGAACAGTGTAAATAATAGATGACATATCAAAAAATAGGTGGTGAATCACATGGGGACTGACCCCAGATGAAGGGTTTCAAATAATCAACTGTTGAGAGAGGAAGAACCATCCTTCCCCAAGGATGAATCCCTGAATGGTTGGTTATATAACACCAAATGGTCAGTCTTAGAAATATACACTTGTCCCCATTTAAGGACCTAATTTGTCTCCATTTTGAGGACCAGGCCTGGTGTCAAAAAAGGCCATAAAGCACCAGCTTCAAGAATAGACCATAGTAAGTCCCAGAAGCTTAGGTCAGAAGACACCAGCTGTAGGAACAGACCATAAAGTCCAGAACAAGGTCATCAAACCCTCTCATGCACTGGGCTGTCCTAGTTCATCAAGTGATTGAATGATCATGACATAGGTATGTAGAACACTCATTACCTATAACCGTGCCCCCCCCCAGCAACCACTAATGAAATTTAGATTACCTAATTCTTCTAGAGAGTTCCCAAGTTCCCTGTAAGAAGGCCTGCATGCCTTTATGTGGGGGTTGCCATTTCAAAGAATTGTTAACCCCCAAATGCTGGTTATTTCTACAGAATAAAAGCTCTTTGTTTTTGCATACTATCTGAGCCTGGGGTCTACCTTCAGTAATTTTTGGACCCTTATAGTATTAAGATGCTTTTCCTCATTTTTATTTGTATGTGTGGATGTGAGAGAAGTGGGAATGCTTGTGCCTTACCATAACTGAGGAGGTCAGCTGACAACGTGCAAGCTTCCTTCTCCCCTTCCAGGACAGGGGTCACAGGGAGGGAACTGAGGCAAGTGGCTTTAGTTACTGAACTACTTCACCAGGCCATTAAATCTAAGAGGTGAGCAAGAATTTCATAGATGCTAATTCCCTAAGGAACTGCATCCATTGTAAAGGGAAATACTTAAAGAGAAAATACCAGAATAAGCTTATGTTTTATTTTTTAAATGACAGTTTAAGACCCACGTAGCCCTCTTTCACTGTGGGTTAGGATTCTAAGGGTAATCATCTCAGGTGTAAATATTAAATATAATCTATCTAAATATGATGTATGGCATATCTATTGATTGGCTGCTATGCTATGAAGACAGAATAAACACACTCTTATATTGCCTTGGATATAGACTGCTTTATAAAAGTAAGTAGGTTAATATTCTCTTATACATTAAATGTTGAATCAAAATGATCATGCTTCTTTTAATATTTTGTCATTGTTTTCATTGTCTTAAAAGTAGTTGTGTGAGAAGTGGATGCTCACAGTCAGCTAATGGATGGATCATAGGGCTCCCAATGGAGGAGCTAGAGAAAGTAGCCAAGGAGCTAAAGGGATCTGCAACCCTATAGGTGGAACAACATGATCATGCTTCTTTTAATATTTTGTCATTGTTTTCATTGTCTTAAAAGTAGTTGTGTGGTTAAAGTAAATAGCTTGTGCTGGGTGTGATGGCGCACACCTTTTATCCCAGCACTTGGGAGGCAGAAGCAGGCAGATTCTGAGTTCGAGGCCAGCCTGGTCTACAGAGTGAGTTCCAGGACAGCCAGGGCTATACAGAGAAACTCTGTCTCAAAAAAACAAAACAAAAAAGATAAGTAAATAGCTTGTGTTTCAGATACCATGTGACAGAGGCAAGCAGATCTCTGAGTTCAAGGCTAGCCTGGGACAACAAGTTCCAAGTAAACAATAGCTTCGGTCCAGGCTTGGTGGTAGATACCTTTAATCTGGGCCATACCTTCTGGTGGAGGTATACATAAGGACAATGGAAGAAGGAAGGCTTCCTTCATCTCTGCCTGCTTGCACTTGCCAGCACATTTGTTGGAACATACTTCATTAGGATTCCAGTTTATTAGGATTCCAGTTTACACAGACCAGCTGAAACAAGTAGCCTCATGGGACTGAGCAACTACTAGATTCTTGGACTTCCTATTAACAGTGGCCCATTGTTGGGTTAATTGGACAGCAGACTGTAAATATTCCAATTATTTTTCCTTATCTATAGAGATATCCTATAAGTTCGGTGATTCTAGAGAACTCTGACTAATACAGGCTGGCTGACAGTTTAGGAGGTTTAGTTCTTTATTGCATGCAAGTAGACATGGTGCTGGAAAAAGAGAGAAGAGATGCCACAGCAGAGAAAGTTTGAGAGCCACTAAGCCTGGCTTGAGCTTCTGAGACCTCAGCCCATCTTCAGTAACATGCTTCCTCCATCGTGGCAACACCTACTTCAACAAGGCAACACCTCTTAATAGTTCCACTCCCTGGGAGCCTATGGGAGTATATGGGAAAGGTTTTCTTTCAGACCACCATACTATCAGTACATCTTAATATTTATTCATAGGGCTTTGGATCAGATTATTGGCTATTTTCTGTGTTTGATTTTGCTATATCATACATTTGTTTGTTTGTTTGTTTGTTTTGTTGTTGTTGTTCTTTTTTTCGAGACAGGGTTTCTCTGTGTAGCCCTGGCTGTCCTGAAACTCACTTTGTTGACCAGGCTGTCTTAGAAATCCTTAGAAATCCTCCTGCCTCTGCCTCCCAAGTGCTGGGATTAAAGGCGTGTGCCACCATGCCTGTCTCATAGCGTACATTTTTAATAAACCAAATATGAACTCAGGAACAGATTTATGACAATTTAATAAAATAGTGTACTATTACTCCAATATTTGTTAAGTAGACCTAGTCTTAGTTCAAAAATTAAAAATTGATTATTTTTCCCCTCAGAATTTAAGGCATTTCACAAAAATTTACATTCTGATGAATATTTTATTACTAGTACTTGTGGAACTATTCTTCTAAAACTCAGAGACTCCAGGTCCATCCATTTGCCTAGAAAGGACCCTGATATAGCTGTCTCTTGTGTGGCTATTCTTGGGGCTAGCAAACACAGAAGTGGATGCTCATATTCAGCTATTGGATGTATTACAGGGCCCCCAATGGAGGAGCTAGAGAAAGTACCCAAGGAGCTAAAGGGATCTGCAACCCTATAGCTGGAACAGCAATATGAACTAACCAGTACCCCCCAGAGCTCATGTCTCTAGTTGCATATGTATCAGAAGTTGACCTAGTTGGCTGTCAGTGGAAAGAGAGGCCCATTGGTCTTGTAAACTTTATATGCCTAAGTACAGGGGAACGCCAGGGCCAAGAAGTGGGAGGAGGGAGGGGAGCGGGGGGGGGAGGGCATGAGGGGGCTTTTAGGATAGCATTGGAAATGTAAATGAAGAAAATACCTAATTAAAAAAAGAAAAGAGAAAAAATTCAGAGACTGAGAGAAAGCAACATTCACTGCAAAATCAAATTTTACACATTAAAAACAGTACTACAATTAAATAAGCAATAATCATGTATTAGATAAAAAGAAAAACTAGCTTTAAATTATATAATGTCCTCAGAAAACACGAACAGGAAAGGGGGAAATGAAATAATTTTAATATTAAGCTGTGGGGCCTAGGAGTTAAAAGATAAGATTGAAATTGATTTTGTTCTATATGTCAGTCTTAAGAAATTTACATAGCTATAACCACAGTTCTTTTCCAATAGCTTAAAGCCTTAAAGAAACGGGGGCGGGGGGTGAACCACATCCAATTGAAAGATCAGGGAAAGGTCAGTAAAAATTAGGTTGAAACTAGGTCAAAATGGCAAACAAAGTGCTAGCACATTTCTCCCTTCAAAGTTTCTCCAAAGGAAAGAAAAGGGAATTCGGGTACACAGAACAATTTTATCAGTGTATTGGGGGCTAGGTGTGTTGTGTTTTTAAAACAAATTCCTGAAAGATGAAAAGCAGATGAAAGGGTCACTGAAAGTGACCCGTCCAGCAGGTCCAGTTATTCGAGGGTCTCGAGGGGACCTTCTCCTAAGAACCAAATGGGGGGAGAGAGAGAGACGGAAACCAAGTACAAGAACGACATGGAAGCAGTCTGAGTAGCATCAAGGTCTCTCTGTATTCAGCAAGGCTTAAATGCACAAGCAAAAGGGGAAGTACTTCTCAGCAGGAGGAATGGGGCAGTGGAAATGCACAAGCAAAAGAGGAAGTACTTCTCAGCAGGAGAGGTGGGGCAGTGGAAATTTTTCTTTTGGCAGCTACAAGGTGAAGCAGGAACTTGGTGGTATCAGGTTACATCTTGTGGTCAGGCCATCTGACACTGAATTAGGGCTGGAATATTCTGTGGTTGTTCTCAGAATGGTGCATCGGTGGCCCGCTTTGACCCCCTTTTCTTCTTGGGGGGAGAGGCCCAATTCAGAGATCAAGACAATAGAGTTGTCTTAATAACTCCCAACATGAAAGGATTTAAACTAAAGAAATTAACCAAAGGATATAAATATCGCAGAAAAAAATGGAGGATTCCGGGCCAGGTTAAAAAACGGTTTTGCAAAGACCATGAAGCCAGAACGAATTGATCACCCTGAGTTCTGTTCTAGTGGAACAGAACTCTAAAACAGTGGAAGGGGATAGGTAGTAGGGAGGGGACTCTTTGCAGGGAGGAAGCTGGTCTCTGGGAAAGGGGAGGGAACTATTATTGCTGAAGCCTTTGGCTGAATCTCAAGGTGGCAAAGGATCTTGGCCTCCAGAGAGCTAAGCTGAAGGACCCGGGAGCACACCAGCAGCACCAGGACACCAGCAACAGACACTTCACCTGCCCAGTCACGGGCTCACAAAACTCTTGCCTCCTGCAGCAGGAGGATCTTTCCTTCTTGTAGGAAGCTGCCCTCACATTCGCCGTTGCAAGATGGCGCTGACATCCTGTGTTCTAAGTGGTAAGCAAATAATCTGCGCATGTGCCAAGGGTAGTTTTCCACCCCATGTGCTCTGCCTTCCCCGTGACGACACCTCGGCCGATGGGCTGCAGCCAATCAGGGAGTAATACGTCCTAGGCGGAGAATAATTCTCCTTAAAAAGGGACGGGGTTTCGCCATTCTCTCTCTTGCACTCTTGCTTTTGCTCTTGCACTCTCTCTCTTGCGCTCTTGCGCTCTGGCTCCTAAAGATGTAAGCAATAGAGCTCTTGCTCTCTTGCACTCTTGCTCCTGAAGATGTAAGCAATAAAGTTTTGCCGCAGAAGATTCTGGTTTGCTGCGTCTTTCCTGGCCGGTCGCGAATGCGTGTAAGAGTTGGTGCTGAAACCCGGGATGAGAAAACCCGGGATGAGAAAACCCGGGACGAGAAATCCTGGGATGAGAAAACCCAGGACGGTTACCATCACCGGCGCAAGGAAGATCCCTCATTCTGGAACCAGAACTGCGGGTCATGGTAATGAAGTGTTCCCATAAAACAGACTGTTGAGAAGGATCCAGCCTGAATTCAGAACTCTTCAGCTGGGGAACGTGGTAATGAAGTGTTCCCACAACACAGACTGTTGAGAAGGATTCAACTGCGTGAATTCAGAACTCTTCAGCTGGGGAACAGGGTACCCGTAAGTATAGCTTTACAAGGTAAGTCTGGTCTTGAACTTTCTAACGAAATTCAAGACAGTCTATCAGAAGTAAAGCAGGAAATAGCTTTACAAGGTAAGTCTGGTCTTGAACTTTCTAACGAAATTCAAGACAGTCTATCAGAAGTAAATTGGGAAATAGCTTTAAAAGGTATGTTTGGCCTTGAACTTTTTCTAGTGTTAGGAGCCTTTTTGTTCCTTTTCACATGTTATCAAGCGGTTAAGGCAGGGCTGAAAATTCTGGAGGAAATTAAGGGCAATCTATCAGAAGTAAAGCGGGGAGAGAGAGTAGGAGCAAAGAGAAAATATGGTTCACAAAATAAGTATACAGGCCTTTCCACGGGTCTTGAACCCGAGGAAAAGTTTAGGTCAGGTAAGAATACCTGGGGAGAGATTAGAAGGAAGGAAAAGAAAAAAGAAAAAAAAAGATCAATTAGCGGAGGTCTCTAGGAGAAGGAGCCTATACTCATCACTAGATGAGCTCAAGGAGCCAGCTCTTAGTAGCTCTGAAGCAGATGAAGATTTCTCCTCTGAAGAAACAGACTTGGAGGAGGAAGCAGCTCATTATGAGAGAAAAGGGTACCAGCCAGATAAAATGCTAGCTAATCAGTTAAGGAAAAAGCCAAAAGCGGCTGGCGAAGGCCAGCATGCTGCTCAGCCTCTGGGCAGTCGGCTTCAAGGTCATAGTGCACTTCCGCCCTATGCGGAGCCCTCGCCCTGCGTAGTGCGTCAGCCCTGTGTAGAGAGGCAATGCGCAGACTCGTTCATTCCAAAGGAGGAACAAAGGAAAATACAACAGGCATTTCCGGTCTTTGAAGGAGCCGAGGGTGGGCGTGTCCACGCTCCGGTAGAATATGTGCAGATTAAAGAGCTTGCCGAGTCGGTCCGTAAATATGGAACCAATGCTAATTTTACCTTGGTGCAGTTAGACAGGCTTGCCGGCATGGCACTAACTCCTGCCGACTGGCAAATGATTGTAAAAGCCGCTCTCCCTAGTATGGGCAAATATATGGAATGGAGAGCTCTATGGCAAGAGGCTGCATAAGCGCAGGCCCGAGCAAACGCTGCTTTGACTCCAGAGCAGAGAGATTGGACTTTTGACTTGTTAACGGGTCAGGGAGCTTATACTGCTGATCAAACAAACTACCACTGGGGAGCTTATGCCCAAATTTCCTCCACGGCTATTAGGGCCTGGAAGGCGCTCTCCCGAGCAGGTGAGGCCACTGGACAACTAACAAAGATCGTCCAGGGACCTCAGGAGTCCTTCTCAGATTTTGTGGCCAGAATGACAGAGGCAGCAGAGCGTAATTTTGGAGATTCAGAGCAAGCCGCACCTCTGGTAGAACAGCTCATTTATGAGCAAGCCACACAGGAGTGCAGAGCGGCCATAGCCCCAAGAAAGAACAAAGGTTTACAAGACTGGCTCAGGGTTTGTCGGGAGCTTGGGGGACCTCTCACCAATGCAGGCTTAGTGGCCGCCATCCTCCAATCCCAAAAATGCTCCATGGGCAGAAATGAATCAACGCATAGATCTTGTCCAGGAACAACTAGATGTATTATGGCAAATAGCTCAGCTGGGATGTGAACAAAAGTTTCCGGGATTGTCCGTTACTTCCATTCAGTATGAAAAATTTACTAGGGCAGCTAATTTGTCAAAAAGTCTTTCTCAGTATATGTTACAGAATTGGACGGCTGAATTTGAACAGACCCTTCGTGAATTGAGACTTGCCATCATTCAGGTCAACTCCATGCGCTTGGACCTGTCCCTGATCAAAGGATTACCCAATTGGATCTCCTCAGCATTTTCCTTCTTTAAAGAATGGGTATGGGTGGGATTATTTGGAGATACACTTTGCTGTGGATTAGTGTTGCTTCTTTGGTTGGTCTGTAAGCTTAAGGCACAAACTAGGAGAGACAAGGTGGTTATTGCCCAGGCACTTGCAGCTCTAGTACATGGTGCTTCCCCTGATATATCTATGCTTAAGCAATAGGTCGCTGGCCATTCAGCTCTTGCACCCCACGAGGCTAGTCTCATTGCACGGGATAGAGTGAGTGTGCTTCAGCAGCCCGAGAGAGTTGCACGGCTAAGCACTGCAGTAGAAGGGCTCTGCGGCATATATGAGCCTATTCTAGGGAGACATGTCATCTTTCAAGAAGGGTGATTGTCCAAAGTGTCCTTCTCCCCTGGAAAAATGACACGGGACCAGACCAGGACCCCTCTGGGTGATGAGCCTGGGAGGAGGTTATGTGTACGTCTCCTTTACCTGCACACTGGGGATTTGACCTCTATCTCCACTCTCATTAATATGGGTGGCCTATTGCTCTTATTAAAAGAAAAGGGGGATATGTAGGAAGCTGCCCTCACATTCGCCTTTGCAAGATGGCGCTGACATCCTGTGTTCTAAGTGGTAAACAAATAATCTGCGCATGTGCCAAGGGTAGTTTTCCACCCCATGTGCTCTGCCTTCCCCGTGACGACAACTCGGCCGATGGGCTGCAGCCAATCAGGGAGTAATACGTCCTAGGTGGAGAATAATTCTCCTTAAAAAGGGACGGGGTTTCGCCATTCTCTCTCTTGCACTCTTGCTTTTGCTCTTGCACTCTCTCTCTTGCGCTCTTGCGCTCTGGCTCCTAAAGATGTAAGCAATAGAGCTCTTGCTCTCTTGCACTCTTGCTCCTGAAGATGTAAGCAATAAAGTATTGCCGCAGAAGATTCTGGTTTGCTGCGTCTTTCCTGGCCGGTCGCGAATGCATGTAAGAGCTTCTCACCTCTGGCAAGCTCTCCCTGGGCTGGACTCCTTCACCTCTCCTCAGGCTTTTAGCAGAAGTGGCCACAAGGTGTCCGGAGCCCCTCTGGCAGCCACTATCTCTGGCAGTAGGACACTAGAAAGGGCAGGCTAAAAGGTGGGCGTCCTGGAGCAGTAGTGGTGGTGGAGGGGGATGGGACTGAGCCCCTCAGGAGAAACAAAGTAGCAGTGGGAACCCCCGCCCAGGGGAAGAGTTGGGAGGGGGGATCTGCAGTGAGCACCCGAAACTGGGCATGTCCTTCAGAGCCAGACTGAGGTTCTGGAAAGAAGAAGGTGGAGCCCGGAGGTGGGTACCTGGAAGCAGCCAGGGAAAACAGAGGGGACTGGGGGCAGGAGGCAGGGAAGCTAGGACACTAAAATGGAGGGAGGAGAGGCACTTTACAGCTCTTCCTGACTTCCAAACAGATTTGCAACTATCCTATGGGGGCAGGGCTCTAGACTCAGCAGAGCACCTAGTATCTGGGAAAAGAACAGCCAGTCACTGAGGAGAGTCTCTTGTTCCCCTTTTGGGGAATTCCTGATTCTATTGGACACCAGACAACAGCTTTGCCACTCTCTAGTACTTCTTCACAGGGGCCCTAGGGAACCGCAGAGACAGCACCACACAACCAGGTGCCAGGGCAGGTTTCAAGCTTCATCCTCAGGTTCTTGGCAATAGCAGTTAGGAACCAGCAAAAAGCATGGAGGCACTCACTGGGAAAAGTTCATCATTTACCCCCATAGTCAAGTGTGTCTCCCCCTTTCACACTGCAGCCTTGGAGCCCTCCAGGACCCAGGAAGCAGAAGGGCAGGAAAGCTGCATAACAGGACATGGAAAGTTCAAAACTGACCAAGAAAAGAGCTGGTTGGAAGAGGCAGAGGAGCAGATCTCCAGCCCTGCCCCAAAGGAACATTGTGGGCTGCAGAATTTCTCATGAGAGGAAAGAAGGAGATGAGCCTATCACACAGTGGAAAGGGACTGTGCTGGATCAGGTGCCTATAAACCCCTCCCTGTACCTGGAGAAATATAATGGGATTGACTGCATGTATGGGCTGGAATTTCACACAGATAAGAGGGTATTGTACCTAAAGGTTCTTTCCGACAAAGTGGCATCATCTCGAGTCACTGATGCCAGCCTTGCTGATGTCATAATTGGCAAAGCAGTTAATCATCTATTTGAGGGTGAGCATGGCTCTAAGGACGAGTGGAGGGGGATGGTCCTGGGACAAGTGTCTATCTTGGATAGCAACTTTTATATTACTTATGAGAAAGATCCTGTATTATACATGTACCAGCTTCTGGATGATTATAAAGAGGGTGACCTCCTTATTGTGGAGGTGTTCAGTGATCTCCCTCCTTTAGACATCGACCTGGAGCTTGTGGATGGCCTGATAGGAAAACACGTGGAATACACCAAAGATGACCGCTCCAGGATGGTCAGAATGGTCATTCACCAGGTTGAAGCCAAGCCTACTGTACTTCATCAAGTTTGAAGATGATTTCCATATCCATCTCTATGACCTGGTAAAACACTTCTAACCATTTGTTACTGCATTATCACAACTACAGAAATAAAGTTAATTTCTTTGGAAATAAAGTTGAAGTTGTAATTTCCAGATGGGCTCAGGTTGCTGCTCTAGAGTGTGTCCTGGGCTCAATGCAAACATACCAGTTGTCCTGAAGAATGCAGGCTTCTGTGGGTATGGCATGCTGTCTGAAGCACTCTGCTGGGTGTGTTTGGTGAGTAGAAAATGGACGGATGGAGCAGCTGTCAATTAAGCCTGTGAGAAAAGTGGGCTAGTATCATAAGCAGTCATCTAAAAATGGAATGGGACTTATCTGGTCTGGTCTTGGTGGGGGAGAGGAGAAGGAACTGGAGATGGGCGGTGGAGGAGGGGGCAGAATGATATGACTGTCCAAAGAGAGGTGGAAGGAAGCCAAAGAGAGAGGGGTGGCAGAGAGAGGCTCCCTGGAAGAGGAATAGAGTGAAGAAAGAAATATAAATTGGGAAGAGGTGTGGAAGCAGGGTGAGGCATGGTGGCACCTTCTGGCCTTCAGGAAAACTAAGGAATTCAGGAAGAAGGATACACACAGCAGTGTAAAGAGGTATACAGCAAGGGTGGGCAGGGTGAGCCAATCAGAGAGGACCCTGAGGAGAGGCTAAAGGACCTGGGAATCCAGAAGGACCGATGCATACCTAGTGATGGAGACATTAAAGAGGTAACCCTGGGAGAAGCAATTCCAAGAAGAAAGGCTGTCTCTGGGTGGTGAGAGATAAGGTAGCATGGTGGGTAGGTTTGGGGTGTGGGGGAGCACGAAGGCCCAGGGAAAAAATGGCCTTGTGAGGGCATGCAGGTGCACTGAAGGGACACTAAAGGCCATTTCAACAGGGACTACTTGGACAGTTTCAAACACAAATCAACATTGAATATATCTCAGGCCTTTCTTTTTTCAGAGTCTGTGATAGCCAGCAGCCTGAAAAAGCTAGTAAGAGTTCCTAGCTTGCTCTGGGCAAAGGACAAGTACTTTTTTCTGGGAAATGGTCCCTTACTGGATCCAGGAATAGCAGTCTTGTCACTGTCCTTTTGCTGCTGGAATTGTCCTTGCCTTCCTGGGGGAGAGGGGACGTTTGCTGATTGTGCCTCAAGTCTCCATGATATAGAGTGAACTTGCCTGTTCATGTTCTGTCACAGCTGCCTGAAGCCACAGGTGGCTCCATTCCTTGCCCAGGCAAAGGGAAGCTGCCCTTTCTGGTTAGACTCCCTACAAAACCTATAGTTCCTGACACATTCTAGGTACCTTTTATTAAAACAAGTTTTCCCTTTCTTCTAAAACTGAGAGCTAACCCTGAAGGAAATGTGTGTACCTCTCTGAAATGGAAACTTATGGGTTCTTTGGACAGTCAGTTGTATTGCATGGTGTTTGTCTAAGGCAAACAAATGAAAGAACATTTTACTGAAGCTGACACAGGTGAAAGGATGTTCTGCTAAACAAGCACATGAAAGAATGATGTGTGATGAGGGACTCTTCACTAATGAAATATGTGTGTTGGTCTGCCTTACATTTTGTAGTTAGACTTTGTTTGTTGGGATTCTATGGGGAGAAACTCACTGGAGAACTTCTGGTGGTGTCCTTTGGCTTCTTACCACTTCTGAGGACTCCAACTGATGGTCACAGTTATGTCAGCTGAGGGAGACTCATGCTGAGAAAAGAAACATGCTGTGGCAAGGCCCATAGACATGTGATGTTTGGAGGAATTATAAGAAGGGCTAGATGGACAGGGAAGGTGGCTTAACTAGGCTTACTTACATAGCTAAACACTTATTGATCTTGTGACTTGCTGATGGTATTTTCTTGAGAGAGGCACAGTGGGGAACTTTCCTTGGGGTTCTCTTGGTCCTGGTACCTCTTGCTGACTCATGCCAAGGTGAAGCCTGGCTCTCTCTTCTAATTAGTGTCACTGATACTGATTCAGGTTTGCTAGCCCAACTCTATAGAACTGGACTGCTGGTTTATCCATGAAGTGTTTGGGAGTAGACTGAGGTGCACTTGCTGACCTGTGAACTGAACTACTGATTTCCAGAAAATATAGATGGAAGTTGCTCCAAAGAACTATTCCTAAACAGGTGCACTTCCCCTGTATCCTTTCTTTTCTGCTACCACTGCTGGGTGGTGGTCTAATAGGGCGGTTAAGGTATTTATTAATCAGGCTCTTAAAAAAATAAAGTTATATCTCTCTTTAGGGAAGGGGACTATAAATACAAAAGGGTTATGGCTGTGAACCGTGGCTTTGTCCAACTAATTCCTTTGACTGTATACTGCTGATTGGAAAGGTTTGCTTCCTGCGAAGAAGACTTGTCAATGCCAGCCAAGTGCCTCAGTGCTCTGCCATATATATATTTATGTGAAGTCCAGGCCGTGAGTCTCTGTCCTCATGCTTTCTTTGTTTTCCTTTCCTATGCTTCCAAACCACTCTGAGGACTGTGTGTTTTCTTCCCTCCTTTAGCAAACTTTGTTATTGCCTCACAAAAGAAGAACGTTTCTTGTTCCTGCTGCTGAGTTCTTCTGAAAGCCACACATGGAAGAAGCAAGTGTCTTCCAGACATTGAAAGAAGGTGTCAAATCTTGTTGATGCTCACTGCCTACCAAGCATTGACTCAATAAGTTCATTGCATCAAAAATGACAAAAGACCAGCACACCTCACCAGGGCAGCTGTAGTCTTCTTTTCTATATCATGTGTTTTTGCTAAACCAACACCAGCAGTTCCTCTTTCACAGACCCATTTCTGCTAGCTTAGATCGGTATTTTTGGCATTAGTGTTTTGTTGTATTTAGCATCCAATTTGACTTTTTTTAATTTTAATTTTATTTATTTTTCAAGTATTCACTTTACTTCCTTCTCCCTACTTACCTTCTTTGTCCCTCCTTCCCTCCCACAATTCTCCCACTTCCCTTTCTCCTCTGAGTGACTGGGGGCCCATTGCATATCCCTCTATCCTGGCACTTCAAGTCTCTGGGAGGCTATGTGCATCCTCTCCTACTAAGGCCAAACAAGGCAGTCCAACTAGAAAAAAAGATAATCCATGGACAGGCAACAGCTTTGTGGGTAGGTCCAGATGCAATTGTTTGGGACACACATAAAGGTCAAACTGCACATCTGCTAGATATATGTGGGAAGACCTAGGCTCAGCCCGTATATGTTCTTTGGTTGGCGGTTCAGACTCCAAGATCCTCAAGGGTGCAGGTTAGTTGATTGTGTTTGTCTCATTGGGGAGTTTCTATACTCTTTGGCCCACAATCCTTTCCCATATAAATCCATGAGAGTCCCCAAACTCCAGTCATTGTTTGGCTGTGGGTTTCTCTATCTGTCTTAGTAAGCTATGGTGGAGCCTCTCAGAGAATAATATGCTCCTGTCATGTATGTATATCCTTTTAGGATTTTTTTTACCTCATTCAGGATGATATACTTAAGTTCCATCCATTCTGGCTACTACAAATAAAACTGCTTTAATCATTGCAGACCAAGTGTCTTTATGGGATGTTGGAGAATCTTTCAGGTTAATAAGTAGGAGTGGTATAGCTGGGTCTTGAGATAGAGCTATTGCAAGTTTTCTGAGAAGCTGCCAAATTGATTTCTAGAGATTGTACAAGTTTGCACTCCTACTAGCAATCAAGGAATGTTCCCCTTGTTCAATATCTTTGCCAGTATGTGCTATCTCTTGACTTTTTGATCTTACCATTTCTGATGGATATAAATGAACCTCAGAGATGTTGTGATTTGCCTTTCCCTGATGACTAAGGACTTTGACCATTTCTTTAAGTGCTTCTTGGCCATTTGATATTTCTCTTTTGAGAATTTTCTGTTTAGCTCTGCACCCCATATTTTAATTGAGTTATTTTGTTATTTGTGAACGTGGATATTATTCCTCTCTCAGATGTAGGGTTGGTGTAGGCCCTTTTCCCATCTATAGGCTGCCGATTTGCCATTTGACACTGTTCTTTGCCTTACAAAAGCTTTTCAGTTTCATGAGGTCCCATTTATCAATATTTGATCTTAGATCCTGAGCCATTGGTATGCTGTTCAGGATATTGTCTCCTGCAAAAATGCATTCAAAGACCTTTCCCACTTTCTTTTCTATCAGATTTAGTGCACCCTGTTTTATGTTTAGGTCCTTGATCCACTTGAATTTGAGTTTTGTGCAGAGTTATAAATATGGATCAATTTTCTTTCTACATGTACACATCCTGTTAGACCAGGGCCATTTTTTACCACTTTGTTTAAGTTGTATTTTTGTAAAGATTTATTTATTTATATTGTGTATATGAGTATACCATTTCTTTCTTCAGAAACACCAGAAGAGGGAATCAGATCTCATTACAGAAGGTTTTAAGACACCATGTGGTTTTTGTGAATTTAACTCAGGACCTGTAGAAGAGCAGTTGGTGCTCTTAACCACTGAGACATCTCTCCAGCTCCCTGAAGTTGTTTTTCATCTATAGTACTTCTCTCATGGAATTTTTGGGGTTGCTTATATGTACTGTCATATCATCTGAAAATAGTGATACTTTGCCTTAGTCCTTTCCAATTTGCATCCCCTTGATTTTCTTTTATTATCTACTTGCTCTAGCTAGACGTTCGAGTACTGTATTGAATAGATAAGGAAAGAGGTGGCAACCTTGTCTTGTCCCTGGATTTAGTGGGATTGCTCTAATTTCTCTTCATTTAATTTCATGTTTGCTGTTTATTTGCACTATATCGCTTTTATTATGTTTATATATGTGCTCTGAACTCCTGATCTTTCCAAGACTTTTAACATGAATGGGTGTTAAATTTTATTGAAGGCTGTTTCAGCATCTAATGAGATGATCATGTGGCTTCTTTCCTTGGGTTTGTTTATATAGTATATTATGTTGAAGTGTTTGTATATATTAAACAATCCCTGTATCCTTAGGCTGAAGCCTACTTAATCATGGTAAATAAAGGTTTTGATGTGTTCTTAGATTCAGTTTGCAAGAATTTTGTTGAGTATTTTTGCACCAATATTCATAGGCAAGATTGGTCTGAAGTTCTCTTTCTTAGTTGGGTCTTTGTGTGATTTAGGTATCATAGTAATTGTGGCTTCATAGAACGAAATAGGTAGTTTTTCTTTTGTTTCTATTTTGTGGAATAGTTTGAGGAGTAATGGTATTAGATCTTATTTAAGGTCTGGTAGAATTCTTCACTAAAACGGTCTGGCATTGGACTTTTTTGGTTGGGAGGTTTTTTGATAACTCTCTGTATTGTCTTAGGTGTTATAGGACTGTTTAGATAGTTTACCTGACCTTGATTTGACTTTAGTACAGAAAGCCATATAGATTTTTTCAGTTTTGTAGAGCTAAACGCTTTTGTAGTTGCTTCAGATGATTTTCTTGAATTTTCTCAGATTCTGTTGTTATGTCTCTTTTTCATTTCTGATTTTGTTAGTTTGGATACTGTCTCTGTGCCCTTTAGTTAATTTGGCTAAGGGTATATCATATCTATTTTGTTGATTTTCTTAGCAAACCAGCTCTTGGTTTGTTGAGTTTTTGAATCATTCTCTTAGTTTCTAACCAGTTGATTTCAGCCCTGAGCTTGACAATATCCTTACATCTACTCATCTTTGGTGCACTTTGCTGCTTTCTGTTCTAGAGCTGTTAGGTATTCTTTTAACTTGCTTGTATAGGATCTCTTGAAAATTCTTTACAAAGGCATTTAATGCTATGAATTTTTCACTTAATGCTATTTAAATTGTGCCCCATGATATTTGGTATGATATGTCTTCACTTTAGTTGAATTCTATAACTTCTTGGAATTCTTTCTTATTTCTACCCTGACCAAGTATCATTCAGCAGAAAGTTTTTTTAGTTTTCATGAGCATGTGGACTTTCTGTTGTTTTGGTTGTTATTGACATCTAGCCTTATTCTGATGTTATCTGATAGAATGCATGTGAGTATTCCCATTTTCTTGTATCTGTTGATGCTTGTTTTATAACCAATTATATTATCAGTTTTGGAGAATGTTCCATGAGGAGCTGAGAATAATGTATATTTTCTTGTTTTGGGGTGAAATGTTCTATAGATATCTTTTAAATCCATTTGGTTCATAACTTCTGTTCATTTCACCGTGTCTGTTATTTTCTATTTCAATGACCTGTCCATTGGTGAGAGTGGCATGTTGAAGTCCCCCACTATAATTATGAGAAGTTCAATGTGTGTTTTGAGCTTTAGTAAAATTTCTTTTATGGATGTGTGTCTTAGTCAGGGTTTCTATTCCTGCACAAACATCATGACCAAGAAGCAAGTTAGGGAGGAAAAGGTTTGTTCAGCTTACACTTCCATACTGCTGTTCATCAACGAGGAAGTCAGGACTGGAATTCAAGCAGGTCAGAAAGCAGGAGCTGATGCAGAGGCAATGGAGGGATGTTGCTTACTGGCTTGCTTTCCCTGGCTTGGTCAGCCTGCTCTCTTATAGAAGGAAGACTAGCAGCCCAGAGATGGCACCACCCACAAGGGGACCTCCTCCCTTGATCACTAATTGAGAAAATGCCTTACAGCTGGATCTCCTGGAGGCATTTCCCCTACTGAAACTCCTTTCTCTCTGAGAACTACAGCCTGTGTAAAGTTGACACAAAACTAGCCATTACAAAGTGGGTGCCCTGAATTTGGGGCATAGATGTTCAGAATTGAGACTTTGTTTTGGTGGATTTTTTCCTTTGATGAGTATGAATTCTTCCTCATCTTTTTTTTTTTTTTTTTTTTTTTACTATTTGTGGTTGAAATATTATTTTATTGGATATTAGGATGGCTCCAGGAAGGAGGAATTATCTTTGCTGTCTTCACTACTGCAGCTGCATTCACCACTGCTATAGCTTTTGTTGATCCAAGATGCATTATGCTGAGTCATACCTGGCTGAGCTGGTGGGAGGCTGACTTGCCAGGGAGAGGTGGTAGGGAGCTTCTTGTGGTGTTTTGGGAAAGCAGGTCCTTTCTCTGGTGGTGGAGTTACAACTCTTATGACAGAGGCTCTCAGATAATGACAGAGTAATTCTCATACACCTTTTTTTTTCTTCTCAATAGGTTTCTTATATACAGTCTTGGTGTGGGTCAGAGTGTGACAGTAGGTGTTTACTATTGGCTTGACCTAAGAGGATGGGGATACCTCATCTACATGTGGGAGGGCTTGGAGTGCTTTCTTTATATGACTGAAAGCCACAAACCTCTCTAAAGTGGGTATGTGACTACATGGCAGGGACCTGGTTACGGAAGCAGGCAAAGCTTCTACTGTCCCTTCAGGGTTCCCAGGGCTTTAAATCTTAGCTCAACCTTACCAGGCTTCCTCTCACAACCCACAGCCACATATTATTTCAGCTTGTTTCTTGTGACTGTTTGCTTGCAAAACTTTTTTCCAACCTTTTATTCTGAGGTAGGATCTGTGTTTGTCACTGAGGTGTATTACTTGTATGAAGCAAAGGGCTGGATCCTGCTTATGTACCCAGTCTTTAGCCAGTGTCTTTTTATTAGGCAGTTGAACCCATTGATGTCAAGAGATATTAAGGCAGATGATTATTAGTTCCTGATATTTTTGTTGTTGGAGATGGTATTCTGTGTTTATGATTCTCTTCTATTGTGTTTGTTGTGAAATGTTTAGTTTCTTATGCTTTCTTGGGTGTAGTTACCCTCCTTGTATTGGAAATTTTGTTCCAATATCCTCTTTAGGGCTAGATTAGTAAAAAGATGATATTGTTTAAATTTGGTATGGTTTTGGAATATTTTGCTGGGTATAGTAACCTGTGCTGGCCTATATGGTCTCTTAGGGACTGGATGATATCTGTCTAGGATCTTCTAGCTTTTAAAGTCTCTGTTGCAAAGTATGGTGCAATTCTCACAGGTCTGCTTTTATATGTTACTTGGCCTTCTCTTCTTCAGGGAGAAGCTTTTAAGTTTCTTCTTTCTGTGCATTTAGTGTTTTGATTATTTTGTGATGAAAGGATTTTCTTTTCTTGTCCAATTAATTTGGTGTTCTGTAGGCTTCTTGTACCTTTATGACCATCTCTTCCTTTAGGTTAGGGAAGTTTTCTTCTATTATTTTGTTGAAGATGTTTTCTGGCCCTTTGAGCTGGGATTCTTCACCCTCTTCTATTCCTATTATTTTTAGGTTTGATCTTTTCATTGTTTCCTGTATTTCCTGGAGATTTTGGGTTTGGAGCTTTTTTTTCTCATTTTTTTATTAGCTATTTATTTCACTTACATTTCAAATGCCATCCCAAAGTCCCCTATACAATCCTCCCACCATGCTCCCCTACCCTCCTACTCCAAATTCTCAGCCCTGGTGTTCCCCTGTACTGGGACATATAAAGTTTGCATGATCAAGGGGCCTCTCTTCCCATTGACGACCGACTAGGCCATCTTCTGCTACATATGCAGCTAGAGACATAATCACTGGGGGTACTGGTTAGTTCATATTTTTGTTCCACCTATATGGTTGTAGACCCCTTCAACTCTTTAGGTACATTCTCTAAATTGTCCATCTCTTGGGTTTCCTCGTTTGTGTTTTCTCTATTGTTTCTATTTCAATTTTTAGTTCTAAGACTGTTTTATTCAACTCCTTTACCTGCTTGCTCGTATTTTCCTGCATTTCTTTAAGGGATTTATTTGTTTCTACCTGTTTGCCTTTGTTTTCCTGTTTCTTTAAGTAGAGTTTATTATATCTTCCTTAAAGGCATCTGTCATTTTCAAAAGATGGGATGTTAAGCCACTATCTTGCTTTTCAGTCATGTTAGAGTATCCAGGGATTGCTCTGGTGGAAGAACTTGGTTCTGATTGTGCCCGATAGCATTGGGTTCTGTCACATATGATCTTCTGCTTGCTTCTGGCCATCTGGTTCACTCTGGTGTTAATTGGCCCAGGTGTCTCTGATTGTAACTGGTCTCCTTGGAGGCAGAGAGCTCTGTAATCTGAGTTAGGGATGATCTCCTTGGAGACATGCAGTGTTGTCTCTGATTAGAGTGGGCCTCCAATGTCTCTGGTTAGGGTAGACCTTCTGTGTCTCTGGTTACTTCAGAAATCCTGTAACCCTTTTACTGAAGATGTCCTGTGCCCTTGGTTACTATGGAACTCCTGAAAGACCTGCAGGCTGTAGTATTTGGGCAGGAATTGGGCCACTGATCTGGCCCTGGTGAGGAATAGGTCCCGAAGGAAATTGGAGCTTGGGGGGTTGAAGTGGAAGTGGGGGGGTAAGTACCTTGTCAGCTTGGCTGGGTGCATGTTCCAGACTGTGTGGAAATTTGGGTGAGAGAGTCCCCTGTGTCTTTGGTTACTTTGGACCTTCTGGGAGGTAACTATGCTGTTACATTTGGGCAGGTATTGGGCCACTGATCTAGCCTATATCTTCTTGATGGATCATGTTTTTGATGTGTTCCTGGATTTAGATTATGAGTACTTTATTGAGCATTTTTGCATCAATGTTCATAAAAGAAATTGTCCTTAAGTTCTTTTTCTTTTTAGTCTTTGTGTGGTTTAGAAATAAGGGTGGTATGGCTTCATAGAATCAGTTTGGCAGTGTACCCTTGGTTTCTATTTTGTGGAATAGTTTGAGGAGTATTAGAATTAGCTCTTCTTTGATTGAATTGTGCACTAAAACCATATGGACCTGGGCTTTTTTGGTTGAGAGTTTTTGATGACTGCTTCTAATTCTTTAGGTGATAAAGGGCTGTTTAAATAGTTTACATGATCTTGATTTAACTTTGGTATGTGATATCTATCTAGACAATCATCTGTTTCATTAAGGTTTTCCCATTTGGTGGAGTAAAGGTTTTTGAAACAAGACCTAATGATTCTTTGAATTTGTTCAGTGTCTCTTGTTAGGTCTGTACTTTCATTTCTGATTTTGTATATTCAGGAAATGTCTCATTCTCTTTCGGTTAGTTTGGCTAAAGATTTGTCTAACTTGTTAATTTTCTCAAAGAACCAGCTCTTGGTTTTGTTGATTCTTTGTATTGTTTTCTTTTTTTCTAATAGATTGATTTCAGCCCTGATTTTTATTATTTCCTACCCTCTACTCCTGTTACGTGTGCTTGCTTCTTTTTTTTTTTTTTTCCCTACAACGTTCAGGTGTACTTTTAAATTGCTGGTATGGGGACTTTCTAATTTCTTTATGGAGGCTCATAATGTTTTGAACTTTCCTCTTACTACTACTTCCATTGGGTCCCATACATTTGGATATGTTGTGCCTTCTGTTTCATTGAAATCCAGAAGTTATTTAATTTCCTGTTGTGGATAGCCCTGGTCATCTATTTTGATGCTAATTTTGCTATCCTGGGGGATGTTGCAGATGAGGAGTGAATCACTCATCACAGTCAACTTCTTGTGTACCTTTTCCCCATTTTAACTTGTAAAATAAAGGCTAGAGCAGGTGACTGGGCAGTTGAAGGGAAGGTGGAGCTGAAAATTTGGCAGAAGAAGGAAGAGAGGAGGGGAGAGAGGACTATGGATGAGGAGGGAGAGTAGTAGGTTTAAGGACAATGGAGCAGAACCATGTGGCCTGGAGAAATCACAAGTTTTAAGCGATCTCATAGATGGGGAATATAGTAATATAATGATAGATATGCCCAATCTAGGAGTGTAGCTTGTATTCCTATTTATTGAGTTGTGATTTCTTTGCTCTAGCTTTTCTGGGCTGGAGATTTACTAGAACATCATTGAGTAGACAGTTGTTCAATTTCCATGAGTGTGTAAATTTTCTCATTGTTTCCGTTGTTGTTGAAGTCCACTTTAATCCATGTGGTCGCAAAAATACAATGTGTTATTTAAATTTTCTTATATTTGTTGAGGCTTCCTTTTTGAATGACTATATGGTCAATATTGGAGAAAGATCCATGAGGTACTGCGAATAAGGTATATTCTTTTGTGTTTGGGTGAAATATTCTATAAATGTCTGTCAGGTCCTTTTGATTCATAATATCTGTTTGTTTCATTATTTCTCTGTTTAGTCTTTATCTGAATGACCTGTCAATTGGTATGAGTGGAGTGTTGAAGTTTCCCAGTATTAATGTGTGGGTATCTATGTATGATTTAAGTTTTAGCAATATTTCCTTTACAAATGTGGATAACCTTATTTGGGGGGCATAGATGTTCAGAATTGAGACATCATTTTGATCCATTTTTTTCCTTTGATGAATATGAAGTATCCTTTCCTGTCTCTTTTGATTTTCCCTGTGTCTTTTGATTAATTTTGGTTGATGTTCTATTTAACTAGATGTTAAAATAGCTACATCAGCTTGCTTCTTGGGTCCATTTGTTTGGAAAAAATCCAGTCATTTTCTCTGAGGTAATGTCTATATTTGTGGCTGAGATATATTTCTTGTTTTCAGCACAATGATGGATCCTGTTTTTACATTTATATGTTACCTGGCCATTTTCCCTTGCTGCTTTTAACATTCTTTCCTTGTTCTGTAGATCTCGTGTTTTGATTATTATTTTCTGGGAGGATTTTCTTTTCTAGTCCCATCTAATTGGTATTCTATAAGCTATTATATTTATAGGCATCTCTTTCTTTAGTTTGTGAAAGTTTTCTTCTATAATTTTCCTGAGAATAATTTTTTGGACCTTGGAGCTGGGACTCTTCACCTTCTTCTATTCCTATTGTTCTTAGGCTAGATTCTCTCTTCCATCTCCTGTATTCAGTTGGTTCTCACATCTGTTGTTCCTGTTATCTGCCCTAGGTTTTCCATCTCCAGGATTTCCTCAGTTTGTGTTTTCTTTATTGCTTCTATTTCCACTTTCAGGTCTCACACAATTTTATTCCCTGTATGTTTTTAAGGGATTTGTTTGTTTCCTCTTTAAAGGCAACTATCATGTTTAGAAGATTGGATTTAATGTCATTTTCTTGTGATTCACTTGTGTTAGAATATCCACAGTGAACTGTAGTGGGGTAGCTGTGCTTTAGAGGTGTCATATTACACTGGTTGACTTTGTCATTTCAGGGGCCTTTAGCCATATGGATGGTTTTGTTCCCTGGATGTTCTTGTTATAGTAGGTTTTGGGAGGGGGTTAATCTCAATGGACCGGATATTAAAGACCTCTGATGGGTATCCTTGGGTTAAATGGTTCTAGAACTGTGGTCTGTATGGTTCAGGAACATCAGGTTTGCTGGAGTTCGGTGGGGACATGGCAGGAGAATGGTGTTCTCCCTGAGATAACAGGTTGCTCTGGGCAGCTTGGTTTGATCGAGAGGGCTCAGAGAGCATTGAAGTTGGGTCGGGGAAGGGAAGAATTCAGGAAAGGTTCAGGAGTCTGATGAAGGTAGAGGAGAGGTGTTGAAGAGTAGGAGGCTCCCTGGGATAGCAGGCTGTTCAAGGCAGCTTGGCTTGGCCCATAAGGCTCAGCAAGCAGGGAAGATGGGTGGGAAAAGGGATTCTATCCTCTATTATCCAAGAGTCTGATGAAGGTATAGGACAGGTGGTAGTAGAATAGAAGTCCCTCAGGTATAGTGAAAGAACCTAGTGGGGAAACACCCACTCAAATCCCGAGTCAGACCTCTGAGGACTATCAATAGCAGGCTGCTCCAGGCAGCTTGGATTGGCTGAGAGGGTTCCCCAATTTGATTTTTGATAAGTTCATACCCAATAACATGGCTGCTCTGGCAAGCAATCATATCCAAATTTTTCTGGGTCTCTGTAATCTGGCTGAAAAGTAGGTATTCTGGATTACTCTATGATCTGGCTAGAATACAGACAGGTCCTTACACCTTTAATAGCAAACAATGTAGGTAAGTTTAATTTGTAGAAGAAAACCATTATGTTTGCAAGTGACTTCTAATTGAGAGAAGATAACAAATCAGAGCAAGGTTTGTCAAAATGACTTAGACAGAAGATATACCCATCTCAGGAGAACAGCACAGGAATGATGTAGCTGCCAGTGTCCATGGAGAAGTGTGTACCTGGAAGGAGAGTTGGGGATGGATGGGAAGGACAGAAGAGAGACAAATCAGACTAAGATAAAGTTTTTGATCAAGGCCATATGTTTAATTCTTAAGTCTGAATTTAAAGGGTGAAACCCATCCCCCACTTTGCCAGAATCTCCTCAGGAAAACAAGCTCAGCAGGTAGTGGTTTCTTGAAGGAAGCTGCATATGTGGCAGGACAATAGACTTCACTTAGGTTGGAAGACTCCACCCTAGGTGGACTAGGCTACTCTAGCAAAACAAGGTCTGATTTAGCCTGCTCAAGGTTGCTGGAAGGGCACAGAAAGAGTGGTACCATAAGAACATCACAGGGAGAGAACAAGCTAGAGCTAGGCACATGTGGTCGTGGTGGTGGTGATGGTGGTGGTGGTGGTGGTGATGGTATATGTGCCTGCAAGGCAATTTTCCCAGGACATTTTTACAGAGACAGTTTGCAGAAAGAACAAGCTAGACACAGAGGATGACAGGATGAGCCAGAAGATTAGAATAGACTGCCACCATTGTATGATGCCAAGCAGAGCAACATATTGAGAAGCTGAGAGAAGTTGAATGGAATCCGTCAGCTTGGGAGATTATACTGTATGGAGGGTAGAAGCTTCCAAGCTTTGGCCTAGAAATATGTATTACAGAGAAACTATCTGCCCAAACTGTGTATCTGAAGAGCTTGGAAACGGCTCTCATCTCATCCCACTATCTGTGTAAATAAAGCAAGAGTTACAGTTCGTATCATGTAAAGGCGTTGGAATAGGACCCATATTCTAACAAGTATACAAGCACCCTGGTATGAGGAAAGGTCTATCTCATTTCAACCTTGAAAAGGTTTCTGTTGGCCATGCCTCCAGTTGCCTTGCTTCATCCTGTCCTGCAAGCCTAGACTGTGGTGCAAAGTGCATTAGTAGGTAGCTTTATGACTAGACCCAGGCATACCTGTCTAATTTTACATGCTCGATTCCACAGATTCTCACTCAGTTCATTTGTTTTACCTCGGTCCCATAAATACTCTGAGTGGTCTCTGCCATGCTGTGTTTTAGACATTGCAATGACCAGAGGCAGCAAATGAACAGATCTTATCCTCATGGAGTTCTCAGCCTAGTGTGGGAAATGAGCCATATAGCCAGGTAGCTATTAAGTCAGTATGAACTATTTTCATATTGTTAAGTGACAAGAGAGAGCATGACAAGCCTAACTTCAAAAAAATGAAATTCCAGGGTGAGCATTCTTTTCAGAGAGTCAGAGTGGCCAGGAAAGGTATCAAGGAACCTCCGAGTCTGGAATGAAAACATGCAGATAGAGAGAGTGTGGCCTTCAGCAGCATTCAAGAAGAATATGCATTCCAGATAATGTGACGACAGTTGCTGAGGCTCAGTGGTCAGAGAAGACCTGGGAAGCATGAGAAGCAGCAGCTGGGATGGTGGCATGGCTGGAGCTGATGGAGGAAGAGAGAATTGTCTTAGGTGAATTCCCAGATGCCATGGGGTAGTCGAAAAGCTCAAAACCCTGCAGGTTACAACCTCTACAGGGTAATTTTTCCTTTACTTTGTGTGAGTGCGGGACAAGTTGGTTCATTTTAAGCTGAAATATCGCCCAATTTGTGTTGTATTTTAACATGCACATTCTAGTAACTCCTGAAAATCATCTCAAAAATCAAATATATCAATTCCACATTGGAAGTAGGTGAGAATACATTTATTCATAAGAATCTTGTGCCCTGCTAGACCTGAGATTTTTCTTGAAAATAACAATTACTCAAAGGATTTTCCTTTTTCTGTGCTTTTAGGTATCTTGCCCCACTCAGTGTGATCTGACTGTGTATGTCAAACATATGTTTTTATGTATTTGTTTTAGTCAGGGTTTTACTGCTGCGAACAAACACTGTGACAGAGGAAACTCTTATAAGGACAACATTTAATTGGGTTTGGCTTACAGGTTCAGAGGTTTAGTCCATAAAAATCAAGGTGGAAACATGGCAGCATCTAGGCAGGCATGGTACAAAAGGACCTGAGTGTTCTATATCTTCATCTAAAGGCTACTAGGAGAATACTGGCTTTTTTGCAGCAAGAAGTAGGATATTAAAACCCACTTCCAGAGTGACAAACCTACTCCAACAAGGTCATACCTACTCCAAAAGGGCAATTCCTTCTAATAGTGCCACTCCCTGGCCTGAGCATATTCAAACCATAACATTCCACTCCCAGGCCCCAGTAGGCTTGTTTGAACATATGAATCTTTGGGGCCATGCAGAAGCATAGCATAATGCAAAAAACATTTAGTCTAACTTCAAAACTCCCCATTGTCTATAGCAGTCTCAACAATTTTAAAACTCCAAAGTTCAAAGTCTCTTCTGATAGTCATCCAATCACATACCTAATCCCCAAAGCAAGAAAGGAATATACCGAGGCAAACTCCAAACTCTGCATCTCTATGTCTGATATCAAAGTGGTCTTCAGATCTCCAACCCTGTGATGGGTTGTGTGTGCTCAGTCCAGGGAGTAGCACTATTAGAAGATATGGCCCTGTTGGAGTTTGTATGTTACTTTGGGTGTGGGCTTTGATACCCTCATCCTAGCTGCCCAGAAGCCAGTACACTGCTAGCTGCTTTCAGATGAATATGCAGAGCTCCTCCTGCACCAAGCCTGCCTGAATGCCTCTATGTTCCTGCCTTGATGATAATGGATCAAACCTCTAAACCTGTAAGCCAGTCACAATTAAATGTTGTCCTTATAAGAGTTGCCTTGGTCATGGTGTTTGTTCACAGCAGTAAAATCCTAACTAAGACAGAAATTAGTAGTAGAAGTGGGGTATTGCTATGATAGGCCTGACCATGTATTTTTTTGGAAGAATGTAGATTTAGGGACTTTGGATTTGGAAAGGAGTGGAATGCGTTAAATGCGGCTTACTGGGCCATCCTAATAGGAATATGGATGATTTTGTTGCTGAGAGTAATTTGTGCTGGGCTGACCTTGCCCAAGAGGTTTTAAAAAAGAAGAATTTCAGTATGTGGAATAAAGATTGTTTTGTGGTATTTTGGTGGTGAATGTGCCTACTTTTTCCTCTAGTAGAAGTAATCTGCCTGAGGCTAAGGTAAATATACCAAGATTAATTACATTGACAAAGGAAGTCCCAGAAATGCCCAGAATAGACTTTGTTCTCCTTTTACATCTCACAGTACTGGCTGGTTTTGTGTGTCAACTTGACCCAAGCTGGAGTTATCACTGAGAAAGGAGCCTTCCTTAAGGAAATCCCTCCATGAGATCCACCTGCAAGGCAGTTTCTCAATTAGTGATCAAGGCAGAGAGTCCGTTGTGGGTGGTGAATTCACTGGACTGGTAGTCTTGGGTTCCATATAGAACCAAGCTGGCCAGGCATGGTGGAGCACGCCTTTAATCCCAGCACTTGGGAGGCAGAGGCAGGTGGGTTTCTGAATTCAAGGCCAGACTGGTCTACAAAGTGAGTTCCTGGACAGCCAGGGCTATACAGAGAAACCCTGTCTAGAAAAACCAAAAAAAAAAAAAAAAAAAAAAAAAAAAAAAAAAAAAAAAAAACCAAAAAAACAAACAAAAAACAAACAAACAAGCTGACCAAGCCAGGGGAAGCAACCAGTAAGTAACATCCCTCCATGGCCTCTGCATCAGCTCCTGCTTCCTGACCTGCTTGAGTTCCAGTCCTGACTTCCTTTGATGGTGAACAGCAATGTGGAAGTGTAAGCTGAATAAACCCTTTCCTCCCCACCTTGCTTCTTGGTCATGATGTTTTGTGCAGAAATTGAAACCATGACTAAGACACTCATGAAGAACATTTTAAACAAGAGTAGCAAGCCGAGAAAGGAAAAATACAAAGTATATGGTTCAAGAGTTCAATTAAAGGGGCATCAGGAAGTAGAATAGAGCTAAATTCTAAGTTCTAGAAAATACTCCATTAAGGGAGTGGGACTTTGGGGCAAGATCTCTCCCAGCTAAGTTTAGGTCCACCATGTTGGTATACACCTTTAATGCCGGGTGACAAAGCCAAGGAGATCTCTGAGTTCAAGGATAGAGTGGGACAAAATAAATTGTAGATGAAGAAAAGCTTAAATCCAGGGGTAGTAGCACACACCTTTAATTCCAGGAGATAAGGATGCAGATCTCTGAGTTCAAGGTCAATCTACAGATCAAGATCCAAGACAGCCAAGGTTAGTCAGTGAAGCAGGTAGAAAACAGAAAGCTAGTGATAATGTAATAGAACAAGGGGGACATGTTCCAGCTCCTGCAAGCAGCAGAACTCAGCAGCTTTGGCCATATGGGTCTGGCTTTAGAGTGAAAAATAGAAGGGACTACTGTGACAATTGATGCTGGTTAGCTGGAGCTAAGAAATTAGTGGTTATCCCGACCCATCGGACTTAGTTAGTCGTGGGATCGAGGGGGACCAACCCTGAAAAAGAAAGAGGCGAGAAAATGGTGCGAGACCATGCAAAGAGTTGTCCAGGTCTATTTAATGGAGGCTCGGAGCCTGATTATAAGCACACAATGGGAGAAAATAGGCAGGGGCCAAGGGGGAACAATAAAAGTACATAGAAAGGGATGGACATCTGGGGCAGATGCTGATTGCAGGCTTCAAACATCTTGCAGTTTATCTTGGAATTCCAGCTTTATCTAAACAGTCCCAGGTGCCAAGTGGAGACAAGAAGGTGAGGGTGACACTGCTCCCATCAAAGGGTCAGCCAGATCTTCAGGGTGAGTGTTGATGAAGGTCTGGTTTCCCACAGTTTGGTCTCTCACAAGTGGTAATTAAGAAGAGACCAGCATCATTGAGTTGAAGTCTTCTGGGAAGTATTTTCTGAGAGCAGAAAGAAGCTATGCTCCAGAGATAGCCCAGGTTGTATCTTCTGTTGCAGCTGGAGTTGGTAATTTGTAAGAATCACCCAGATGGTACTGGTTTTGAAGACATAAAGGTGTCTTGGATAACAGCTGAGGCTTGGCAGTAGTTGAGACTTGTAACCATGAAGAGAGCCTATGAGAGGCTATTGGTAAAGCCTAGTTGTAGCAGAAGACCCAAGAGTATTGGAGATGCCAGTACAATGGGATGATCACCAAAAACAGCAGCAGCAAACCACCCCCACAGTGACACACCTACTCCAATCAGGCCACACCACCACTCCCTGGGCCAAGCATATACAAACCATCACAGCACTATAGATGAGTTGTTTATTAGTGTTTAGGTATATCCTTACCCAGATGAGCAATCCATTTGGCAGTATCCTCATGTAGAAATAAAATGCTGAGGCAAAGAATATTGATTTTCTGGGCAATATGGCCTTTGTGAATTCATTGCTAACCCTAGTGTCCAAAGCACATGACAACAGGAAAGATCCTATCTTGCCCCTCCCACCATATGATTAACGTCATTAATAAATTTTCTGCTGTCTCAATCAAATTCATTGGAGGTTAAATACCTTAACATTCAGCTGGATGGTGATGGCTCATGCCTTTAATCCCAGAACTCAGGAGGCAAATCTAGGCATATCTCTGAGTTTGAGGTCAGCCTGGTCTATATAGTATGTCTCAGGACAGCCAGGGCTACAGGGAGAGATCCTGTCTTGGAAAACAAATAAAATAATACAAATATAAATATAAACAAAACAATGCAACATTCTTAACTGGAAAGTATTTGGCTATAGATGCTGAATGAAAGCCTTTTCTAAAGCTAAACTATATGCTGTCAGCAATTGGTAATTTATCTCCACAATACAATAATAAGAAATACTGAAACTATGTGTACTTCCGTCTGATAACACATAAGTCATTAATATACCATACAGAATCAAAAATAATTGTCAGGGTATTCCTTCTAAATAAAATAATAATAATAAAAATAATTCCTTCTAAAGGCTCGGAATAATTCGTCCTGTGTGTCCTTTGCTTCCACTTTTTTTTTTCTTCAACACAACCAAAGTACTTTTCACGAAGAAAATAGTTATAAATTGGAGCCTTGGACCCTTTGTTTAATGCCTTAAATACCCCTTGAGTAGGATGGGCTGTTTTGTGAAATACTTGTGATCATTCTATTGAGCATAGATGCCTAAAATCTCTAGCTACCAAGCTCAATGGAGGCAAAGGCTACTGGAGACATGTGGGTCTTGTGTCTCATTTGGAGTGAGGATCAACATGATGTTAGTTATACACACATTAAATTATATTTCCACATCAGAGTGCATCCTACATGTACTAAGAATTGTTGCCTGCATTTCTTGGCCCATGAGGAAAGTGTTTGTAGAACACTAATTCTTTGATTTCTTCCCCTTCCCATCCCTTTTTGGTTGGTTCAACAAAGAGAAAACAGAATCTCAGGAAAAGGAAAAATCAAATACTTTCTCTAATGCTTAATGAAGGTACTGGTAGGAAGAATAAAGGCTTTTATTTTCCTAAGTGCTAAAAAATCTATAACAGAAGCTGAAACCTTGAAAGAGATCATCAAATTCATTCCTGCTATGGCCTGAGCTGTTGTAGATATCATGACTATAAGTACATTTTAGAAATTGATGACACATGAAACATAGTTTTGAGCATTTATTACACCTTCTTTTTCATACTATTGCCTTCTGTGGATTATGATTTTTTCATTCACACGACAATACCTATAACATGATTCAATAGGCCTTGTTTATGAATAACATTGTTTCTAACAATTGTCCTAATGGAAATATGCTTTAAATGAAAAGTTGGTTGTTGCCACTTTCAGAGATATCCAAACACAGGTTCTTGCATCTACAAAACTACTGGCTAGATGAAAAGACCTCGATTCACAAAATTGGGGCTAAATACTTGACCATTTTCACAGGTCTGGTTCATATTTCACTAGATCAATGGTTCTCAACTTGGGGGTTGTGAGCCCCTTGGAGGGGCAAACCACCATAATATATATATATATATATATATATATATATATATATATATATATATATATATATATATATATATATGTTCATATGAACATATATATATATATGTTCATAGGGGTCATATATCAGATATCTGACATATTAGATATTTACATAAAATAATATAACAGTAGCAAAGTTAGTTATGAAGTAGTAACAATAATAATTTTATACTTGGAGTCACCACAACATGAAGAAGTATATTAAAAGGTCTCAGCATTAAGAAGGTTGAGAACCATTGCTCCAGTTGAAGTTTGGTATACTTTGTCTGACTAGAAGAATATTGGAAATGGACTTGTTACTGGGTTTGACACTTGGGGTTGTAAAAACTAGAAAAAAAGTCTGTTGCTACTGTCATAATGGAGTTATTAATGTATGTGATCACCACAGTAATAAAACAGCTTCTGGTGAGACTGAAATAAAGCCCCAAAATAAGTATGCACTATCTAAATTGTTAGAATTTGTGACTGGATATATCACTGTACTGGACATGGTAACATACTGACTGGTAGGTTAAATCTCCTTCAGTGAAAAAAAAGCCAATTCAAGCCAGATTAGAGTATATAAAAGACAGCTTTATTGGAAAGTCTCTCAGGGACTTCACTGGCCCCAAGGACCAAGGCCACAGAAGTCACTTTGGTGAAAGTCGGGGGAGGGGGAAGAGAAAGAGAGAGGGTGTACTCAGAGAGAAGGGACAAAAAGTTCCCCTAGGCTGGAAAGTTCAGGGTTGGGTGCAGAGTATGCCAGGAAGGAGTTTAAGAATGATGGGAGAATCTGGAGGTCAGGTAAGGTTTGATATTTAAAATATGCACTTCAGTCCTTTGTATTGGGTCTGAAACCAGTGAATAATGGGTGGTGTTAGCATTCTGTCTACACTCCACCCCAGAGTTACTTGGCAACATCCAGGTAGGCCTGACCTACTATATACAGGGCTGCTTGCCCCCTCCTCCGTTTCTGGATCTCTTGCTTTCTTGTTTCCCAGTTGCTACTTTCTTGCCCTCTTGGGCTCTTCCTTTCTCCCTTCCTTTCCTCATTCCCTTTCCCCTCTCTCCACATGGTAGTGGCTGGCCTCTACTTCTCTACTCTCTCCCTCTCTCTTCTTTCTCTGCCCCTACTACCCTCTTAACTCCCCTCCCCATCCCCTGAATAAACTCACGTGGCTGGTCTCTCAGGAGGGGGAGGGGGAAAGGGATGCCTTGGCATGGGCCCGTTGAGACATCCCCTTCCTGACTACACATCCATAGAACATATTCTATTTCTTTTTATCGTTTTATAAACACATCATGTGGTGTAATCACCTATAACTATTCGCTGCTTACACTGGGACATAATTCTGGAATTTGGGCAAAAATGTTGGTCATGTCAGGGAAGAACTGGTTGTTTCACTGCTGTCCAGGTTGTGGGATCATCTCCGAGAAGGAATGTGTAGGTCCAATTAAAGCAGTCTGTGAGGCTGTGAGTAGCTGTTTGGGAGCTTTCCAGGATGTAGGTTTTGAGAAAACACCTGGGTATTAGGGGACAGAAGATAAAGTTAAGAAGTTTAGGGAGAAAACCTTTTTCTTGAAACTTTTAGACCCACGGTCTTGGTAGTTGGTGGAGTCAGGGGTCCCAGGATCAGGACTAGAGAAAAGTTAACAAATCGCACTCTCTGGATTAGTCAAGTGGAGAGGGGGATAGTTCCCACAGATTGGTTTTGATATACACCTCAGTCCCTTGTTCTGGGGTCTGAAACCAAACACTAACTGTCAAAATTGAAGTGTACAGTTCTACTCTTGATGAAGCTTACTATCCAATGCCAGATTTATGAATCTTTCCAAACTATCTACAAGTGAAATTGCCACATTGCATAAGGAATTTTGTCTCTAACACCAATTTACTGACACATTGACTATAAAAGATTTTATTTTAACTCCTATAGTGCTTACTGGTTGTGCTTTACCACTGTTATTTCATTTTATTTTTTTGTATTAACATTCTTGATCCAATCTTTTGAACTAACTCTGGATATGTTACTTTAATAAAACATCATGATCAAAATAACTTATGGAAAAATAATTTATTTTAAGGTTATGGTTCCAGAGGCTTAGTAGTCCATGATGCTGAAGTGGAGGGAGCAGGTAACAGGCAACTGAAACAGCAGTTGAGAGTGAAAGACCCCCAAAGGGAGACCCTCACTCAAGCCTCGGGACAGCCGCGGACCCAAGAAGACACTGAGACCGAACTCAAATTGTTGAGGGCAAGATTTAATAAAGCAACAGCAAGAAAGCACATAGACCAGAGCTCTGGGGTCAAAACTCATGCATCTAGTATGGTGTAGAGGAGAATCGACGACGAGCCAAATTTTTCACAGGCTTATATAGGAAAAACTCAAGGGGGGAGAGCGGGGCAGGGAAAGTACAAGTTTGCATAACTAAGGGGTTCTGCCAAGGGACAAGGGGTTCTGCCAAGGGTTTCTACGTAACTAAGGGGTCATGTCCTATTATTTGGCAATGTACCCGGTTCATTCTGAAGTTGTTCCAGGAGGCCCTTATCTCAAAAATGTTCTTGGAACAGTCTTTAGTTGGGAGGGTTCGAACACTAGGGTGAGGAGTTCAGGAATGCATTCTGGGGTGAAGAGTTCAGGAGTGTTCTGGGAACACTCTCTAGATGAAAGAGGTCGGGCTCTGGGGTGAGGAAGTGTTCAGTAATTTTTTATTCTTCATTCCCCACTCTTTTTAGAAAATAGCTCTAATCTTAGAGCGAGTTTTCAACCTTCTGAAGGACCCGATATTGTTGCCTTAGTACCATAACCTGTACTGCATTTATCCTTTCTCTAATAAAAGCTACTAACTTATTAAGGATGCAGGGACCAAAAGTAAGCAAAAGCATACGTGTAATTAAAGGTCCTGCTATGGTGGAGAGGAGAGTGGTGAGCCAAGGGGACTTATTAAACCAGCTTTCGAACCATCCTTGTTGGCTTTCTCTTTCTCTTTTATGTATATCTAGGCGTTCTCTAAGTTTGGCCATAGAATCTTTGATTACTCCTGAATGGTCAACATAAAAACAACATTCTTCTTTTAGGGCAGCACATAGTCCTCCTTCTTTAAGGAATAATAAGTCTAATCCCCTTCTATTCTGTAGCACCACTTCGGACAGGGAAATTAAAGATTCTTCTAATTTGGTTATAGACTGTTCTATAGTTCTAAGATCAACATCCATAGCTGCACGTAGTTCTTCATAGTATTGGGGCGTCTTAATTAAGGCAGCGGTTCCTGTACCTACTCCAGCCGCTACACCCAATCCTAATAGAACTGCCAAAGTTAAGGTAATGGGTTCTCTTCTCCAGCGGACCCGATGCTCAAATTTGTCTAAAAAGGAGCTATCATCATGATACAGGAGTCTAGGAATAAGCTGAACCAAAATGCAGAAATCTTTGGAACTATTAAAAACAGACATAGACACACAAGGAGTGAGACCGGTATTGCAAGCCCACACTGTGTCTAGGGGGGGCACTAGATACTGACCACTTTTGCTAGACTGGATGTTCTGGGTCTGATTACAGAGGTGTAGTCAATAGCCCTCGCTGCCTGTAGATGGCCCCATGGATGTGTGCGGTAGCAAAAGCATAGCAGCTGTCAGTGTAGATGTTAACGATCTTACCTTTAGCCTCTCAGAGGGCTTGTATAAGCGCTATAAGTTCAGCCTTTTGTGCCGATGTTCCTTCAGGCAAAGCGCTTGCCCAAATTACCTTTTTCCCGTCCACCACCGCAGCTCCAGCCTTTCGCTTCCCCTCTATCAGGAAACTGCTGCCGTCCGTATACCAACTGGGAGCTCCAGGCCAGGGTTGGTCAGTCAGGTCCCTTCTGGTCCCAGTTTCTTCAGCGAGGATGTCCATACATTGATGTACTGGGACGCAATCATTTGTTAGAGGGAGAAGGGTAGCTGGGTTGAGGATGGCAGGGGGCGCAAAGGTTACACGCTCATTTAGCAGCAGGCTCTGATAGTGTGTCATTTGGGCATTTGTCATCCATCTGTCAGGTGGCTGCCGCATGATACTTTCCAAGGCACGAGGGGCTACAACAGTCACCTGTTGTCCCATTGTCAATTTGTCAGCATCTTTGATCAGCAGGGCTACTGCCACAATAGCTTTCAGACATGTGGGCCATCCACTAGCAACGGGATCTAATTTTTTTGACAAATAGGCTACAGGTCTCTTCCAGGGTCCCAGTGCTTGTGTCAACACTCCCCTGGCTACACCCGCTCTCTCTTCCACATATAGGACGAAAGGCTTAGTCAAGTCTGGTAATGCTAGCGCGGGGGAAGTCATTAGAGACGACTTGGTAGCCTCAAAAGCTCTTTGGTGCTCTTCTTTCCACTCAAAAGGAACCCCTTCCTTAGTCAAAGGATATAGAGGTGCTGCTAGGGTTGCAAAGCCTGGAATCCAGAGTCTACAAAAGCCAGCAGTCCCCAGAAACTCACGTACCTGCCGTGGGGTGGTTGGCGAGGGGATCATCATAACAGTCTTCTTCCGGGCTTCTGTGAGCCATCTTTTAACCCCTCGGAGGGTATACCCCAGGTAGGTTACCTCAGTTTGACAAATTTGTGCCTTTTTAGCCAAAACTCGATACCCTAAGTCACTCAGTTCTGTGAGGAGCCTCTCAGTTCCTTCGAGGTCGCCGCGACCAAGAGATCATCTACATACTGTAGTAGGGTAAGCTGAGGGTTTTGAGCGCGAAAAGGCGCAAGATCCGATGGAGGGCCTCGTCAAACAGGGTGGGGGAATTTTTGAACCCCTGTGGTAGCCTAGTCCAGGTTAGTTGACCAGTCTGTCCGCCCTCTGGGTCCCTCCATTCAAAGGCAAACAGGAGCTGACTCTTAGGGTGCAAACGCAGGCAAAAGAAGGCATCTTTTAAGTCCAGGACTGTATACCATGTTCTCTCGGGTGGGAGAGAGCTTAATAAATTGTACGGGTTCGGGACTGTGGGGTGAATGTCCAGGACCCTTTTGTTAACTTCCCGAAGGTCTTGCACCGGGCGATAGTCATTAGTCCCTGGTTTTCCAAACAGCAGAAGTGGTGTATTCCAGGGGGACTGACAGGCCACTAAAACTCCTTGGTCTAGCAACCTCTGGATATGAGGCCGGATGCCCTCCCTAGCTTCCTTGCTCATGGGGTATTTTCTTACCGAAATGGGGGTGGCATCAGTTTAAAGTTCTACCACAACCGGAGGCACTTGTTTAGCCAACCCCATTCCTGCTTGTTCTGCCCAGACATTGGGGAACGCAGTTAGCCAGCCTGAAGAGACTGCATTTTTGGGTTGCTCTTCATGCAACTGATACTCTTCCTCTGTGTTGAGGACAAGGCAGGCAACGGGGGCTTTTCCCCAGCTTACTTGTGGGCCTAGTGAAGTAAATTGGACTTGAGCCTTTAGCTTGGTTAGCAGATCGCGCCCCAAGAGGGGAGCAGGACACTCAGGTATCACCAGGAAGGAGTGGGTCACTATGTTCTTGTTTATCTGTAGGGCTCGTTCGGTCGTCCAGGGGTAAAATTTACTACCAGTGGCTCCAATTACCATGGTCTTTTTAGAGCCTAGCTTGCCTAGGGGACTAGTGAGTACTGAATGCTCTTTTCCAGTGTCTATCAGGAAGTTGACGGGGGTCCCCTCCACGGACAAAGTTACCCTAGGCTCAGGGAGGGGGTCTGAGCCCCGACTTCCCTAATCATCTTCTAGGGTCAGGACCTTGGATCGCTCCCGGTTTTTAGGGCAGTCTCTAGCCCAGTGTCCTTTCTCTTTGCAATAGGCACATTGGTTTTTTCCAGTGGTATCTTTCTGCCACCTGGCGGTTTCAATGCCCTGTTGCCCAGGAGACCTGTTTTACCTTTTCCTGACTGTCTAGCATTTACAACTGCGGCCAAAATTTTACTCAAATTTCTCTCTTGACGCCGATCCCGTCTATTTTCCCTCTCCTCCATTTCTATCTTCTCTCTCTCCTGCCTCTCTTCTTCTGTTTCCCTCTTATGATAGACTTTCTCTGCTTCTTTTACTAAATCTTGGAGCGTATGATCTTGGAGCCCCTCCAGCCTTTGCAGCTTTTTCTTAATGTCGGGAGCGGACTGACCAATGAAGGCCATGGCTACGGCGGCTCTCTGCCCCTCTGACGAGGGGTCAAAAGGGGTGTACCTCCTATATGCCTCCATGAGACGCTCAAGGAAGAATGAGGGTGGTTCAGTCTGCCCCTGCAAGACCTCTCTTACCTTAGCCAAATTGGTGGGCCGTCTAGCGGCTACTCTGAGACCTGCCACTAGAGTCCGGCGATAGACAAGGATGCGTCCCCTACCTTCCGCGGTGTTGTAGTCCAAGTTGGGGCGGTTCAAGGGTAAAGCCTCATCCATGAGGTTAGGGAGGGCAGTGGGAGTGCCGTCCTCTCCCAGAACATTTTTTCTCGCCTCCATCAGGATTCTTTCTCTTTCTTCTGTGGTAAAAAGAACCTGCAAAAGCTGCTGACAATCATCCCAAGTGGGTTGATGGGAGAACATAAGTGACTCAAGGAGCCCAGTAAGCCCAGAGGGGTTCTCTGAGAAGGGAGGGTGGTTAGTTTTCCAATTATATAAATCAGAAGAGGAAAAAGGCCAGTACTGTAAAGGAATGAGATCATTAGGTCCTGGCGCTGGCCCTCCCACATGTGCTCTAAGTGGCAAGGCAACTGTTGAATCCGGCCCCCCTTCCTCCCCGGGGCTTCGGCCTCAGCGGCTCCGAGTCCCCCCCGCTGGTCCCTGAGCCCCTCTCGCTATTGGTCCCTGTGGTGGGGTGGCTGCAGGTGGCTGCTGGGGCAGGGGGTAAGGGGGAGGTTGGGAGTCCATCCAGAGGAGGTCGTCAATTTCTGGATAAATCTTGGGGGGTGCTGACGGGCCGGACTTTCCGGCTGCATCAGACTGGGCAACCGCGACCGTCAGTTTCGAAGAATTTGGGGTCCAAGGCTTGACCCACGGAGGTGGGAATTGGACGAGATTCTGCCAGGTCACAATGTAGGGGATCTGATCAGGGTAACCCCCTTCCTCCGGAAAAACAATTCGCCTGACGGCGGCGATTAGTGACAAGTCAAAAGCACCTTCTGGTGGCCAGCCCACTCCAAACGTCGGCCACTCGGAGGCGCAAAATGTCTGCCACGGACCCTTTCTGATCTCCACCGACTGGTTGTGGGCTCTGACCTGCACCTCCTTCCAATGCTCCAGAGTTAGAGAAAGGGGATTGGACACAGATTGTCCCATTTCCAGAATAATAGTAGACACAAAAAGAGCGAACACGAGACTAAGACAAAAAAGAAACCAAAAGTGGTGGCGACTTCGCGTCGACCACAAGCAACTCAGAGAATCAGATGGCCTTTCTAAGGCTGGCTGATTGAGACCCTCTGCACGAGGTGGGACTCGAACCCCCGATCCCGTAACAAAACACGAGGTGGGACTCGAACCCACGATCTCGCAACAAGGCACGAGGTGGGACTCGAACCCACGATCTCGCAACCCCAGATGGTCTCTTGGCCTCCAAAGGGGTCCACCAGGCGTCCCTGGTCCTCCCCTATTCCTCCTGGGACGTCTCCCAGGGCGAACGGACGGTGGACACCTGGACACGTCTATCCTTATCCACCCCGCGTTCCCTCTTGGAGCGCGGTCTCAATAAGCGTCCGCAAAACCGAAACTGCGATCGCACCAAACTTAGAAACAGAACACAGACACCAGACCAAGACAGAACAAAGAATCTTACCTTTAAGTGGGTCTAGCACCTCTGGGTGGTCGCGCTGATCCAAGACGAGCCCCCAAATGAAAGACCCCCAAAGGGAGACCCTCACTCAAGCCTCAGGACAGCCGCGGACCCAAGAAGACACTGAGACCGAACTCAAAATGTTGAAGGCAAGATTTAATAAAGCAACAGCAAGAAAGCACATAGACCAGAGCTCTGGGGTCGAAACTCATACACCTAGTGGTGTAGAGGAGAATCGACGACGAGCCAAATTTTTCACAGGCTTATATAGAAAAAACTCAAGGGGGGAGAGCGGGGCAGGGAAAGTACAAGTTTACATAACTAAGGGGTTCTGCCAAGGGACAAGGGGTTCTGCCAAGGGATTCTACGTAACTAAGGGGTCATGTCCTATTATTTGGCAATGTACCCGGTTCATTCTGAGGTTGTTCCAGGAGGCCCTTATCTCAAAAATGTTCTTGGAACAGTCTTTAGTTGGGAGGGTTCGAACTCTAGGGTGAGGAGTTCAGGAATGCATTCTGGGGTGAAGAGTTCAGGAGTGTTCTGGGAACACTCTCTAGATGGGAGGGGTCAGGCTCTGGGGTGAGGAAGAGTTCAGTAATTTTTTATTCTTCACTATTTTCTCAGGTGTCGACTATGAAGTTAGAGTTGTTTTTTTCTTGCCCAATACCTGTTCTTTCCTTAGAATCTTTGCAGAGCAAGAGCTACCTTCCTTCCTTTCTTCCTTCCTTCCTTCCTTCCTTCCTTCCTACTTATGTTCCTTCCTTTCTTTTTGTGACCAATTTCAAGCCAGCCTAGTGCTCCCTGCTAAAACACTAATTCACAACATAGCAACTAAAATGGTGCTTAGGTGGAGTACAGCCCAGTTGCTTGTCTGTAGAAGATAGAATAGCATGTGAAAGGATTCATTCTTAAAGGATTGTGGGAAGAAAAGTTGGTGGAATTCACAGGTTTTTATATTTCTTCACTCAGTTTAGGGATGAAAGCTAAGTCATTTTCTTCCTTTCTGGAAAAGCACTATTTAAATGGCATTCGTCTTTGTCATATACCCTCTAAATATCAGGGAACATTGGAGGCTCTTCTTTTCTATTTTTTGGTGTCCACCCTATTATCAGTTTTCCATTGCATGTTCATTGAGATTAGCCAGCTCTTTTCTTCCTGATGCTTCCCACTGAGAATGAAATAATGCAAGGTAGTATGTTTGTTTGCTTGCTTGTATGTCACTGTCAGAACAAGTTTAATGTGTCCTATGCCCTATGTTTGCACGTTTATAGAATTTAACGTGTTGAGAGGAGGAGAAATGTAAGCACACCTTTACCCTCATGAAGGAGATGCACCTAGTGTGTGTGTGTGTGTGTGTGTGACAGAGAGAGAGAGAGAGAGAGAGAGAGAGAGAGAGAGAGAGAGAGACTGTCTCTGACTCTGTGTCTGTGTCTCTGTCAGTGTTATTGTCTATTATGTGTCTGTGACTATGTCTGTGTCTGGGTTACAGGCAGGGTTTCTCTGTGTAGCCCAGGCTGTCCTGGAACTTAGTCTGTAGGTCAAACTCAGTGAGATTTGCCTGACTCTGCCTCTGCCTCCGCCTCTACCTCCACCTCTGCCTCTACCTCCTCTGAGTACTAGGTTTAAAGGCATGCACTACCAAAACCGAGCTTTAAGGAAGTTTTTATAAAGGAAAATATTTAATTGCGACTGACTCACAGTTTCAGCAGTTTAAATAATTATTGTCATGGTGGGACGCATGGCTGTGTGCAGGCAGGTGTGAATTTGGAGAAGGAGCTGGAAAATCTTGATCCACAGGCAGCAGAAGAAGATTGCATGCCACACCTGACATAGCTAGGGTATAGGAGACATTAAAGATTGTCCTGACAGTGACATACTTCCTTCAACAAGTCCACTCCTACTCCAACATACTTTCTAATAGTAACAGTCCTTAACGACCAAGTATTCAATCAGATGAGACTATTGGGGCTATTCATGTAGAGATGAACCTTTCTCCTTTGTTCTGAGAGTAACAACTCTTGAAACTGAATTATTTCTGAATAAGTGCCTAGACCAGAAGCTTTGGCATGATCACCAAATAGCTCATAACTTAACTATCCATTTATTGTATTCTAAGCCAAACCAAGTGTTTGGTTACCTCTCCTCATTTTCATAGGAATGTTTCCTTCAGTGATTGTGACAAATCTTTCAGTCCTGACAATTTTCCAGAATCTTAGCTCTCCCATCCAGATGTCACACCTTCCAATCATGCCTCAGCTCATTGACCATAGGCATTTTATTGATAGGTACTGCTTCCACATAATACATAAGAGATTATATCTATTTGATCCTATTCAAATCAACACAAAAGTATACTTATTTTTATATTTCATACTTTGCTATGTAATATCTATTCATAATGTACAAACCTTTAAATCCTGGATAGGATCTTATTACCATCACAAGGATTATTGATTCTGATTGCAAATCTCTACCACATGGTATCTAAGGGAGTGCAAATCGTCAAGTAGGGGTGATAGAGTTGAAAGAGAAATCATCAAAGATGATTTTTTTTGGAAGTCTGCTTCCAATGGCATGGGAATGAAGGGAGATTAAATAAAAATACATATGCACTGTTTCTGTGGTAATACTTGATACAGTGTTGAAAACCAGGAGCTCATACTGAGAAGGTGCAGCATAAAATACATTATCTACACCCTAGCCAAATCTGAAGTCTTCCTTACTATGGATGGGTGGTCTGATATACATGGGAGACCTGGTAAGCCTAGGAGAAGTACAAAATTAGAAGGCATGGTAAGTCAGAGAAAAAGGCTGGAAAACAAATTTTCCAAGAAATCAGTCTGAAGAAACAAGCTGGAGTAGCCATTCTAATATTGAATAAAATCGATTTCCAACCCAAAGTTATCAAAAAAGACAAGGAGTGGCACTTCATATTCATCAAAAAAGACTTAATTCCAATTCTCCTCATAGTATTTCACAAAAATGAAACACAAGGTATTCTAACCCATTCATTATATGAAGCCACAATTACTCTGATAACTAGACCCAACAAAGAAAGTGAACGTCAGACCAATTTCCCTTATGAATATCAATACAAAAATACTCCATAAAATCCTTGCAAACCGAATACAATAACACATCAATATGGTGGATGATCATTCATCATGATCAGGTACTCTTCATCCCAGGGATGCAGCGATGGTATAATATATGGATATCCATCAGCATAATCCACTTTATAAACAAACTCAAAGACAAAAATCACATGATCATTTTGTTAGATGCTGACAAAACATTTGACAAAATCCAACACCCCTTCATGATTAATGTCTTTGAAAGATCAGGAATTCAAGGCCCATACCTGAACATAATAAAAGCAATATACAGCAATCCAAACCCAACATTAAACTAAATGGAGAGAAACTTGACACAATCCCACTAAAATCAGGAATGAGACAAGGCTGCCCACTTTCTTCCTACCTATTCAATATAGTACTTGAAATCCTAGCCAGAGCAATTAGACAACAAAGGAGATAAAGGGGATACAAATTGGAAAGGAAGAAGTCAAAATATCACTATTTGTAAATGATATGATAATATACATAAGGCGCCCTAAAAATTCCACTAGAGAACTTCTAAACCTGATAAACAGTTTCAGTGTAGTAGCTGGATATAAAATTAACTCAAAAATCAGTGGTCTTTCTCTACATAAAGGATAAACAGCCTGAAAAAGAAATTAGGGAAACAATACCCTTCATAATAGTCACAAATAATATCAAATACCATAGTGTGACTCTAACTAAGGAAGTAAAAGATCTCTATGATAAGATCTTCAGGTCTCTGAAGAAAGAAATCAAAGAAGATCTCAGAAGATGTAATGATCGCCCATACTCATGGATTGGCAGGATTAATATAGTAAAAATGACTGTCTTGCTGAAGGCAATCTAATGATTCAATGCAATCCCCATCAAAATTCCAACTCAGTTCTTCACTAAGTTTGAAAGGGCAATTTGCAAATTCATCTGGAATAACAACAACAACAAAAAAAACTAGGATAACAAAAAGTATTCTCAACAATAAAAGAACCTCTGGTGGAATCACTATGCCTGACCTCAAGCTGTATTACAGAGCAATTGTGATAAAAACTACATGGTACTGGTACAGCAAAAGCCGGGTAGATCAATGGAATAGAGTAGAAGACCCAGAAATGAATCCACACACTTGAGTATTGACAAGGGAGCTAAGACCATCCAGTGGGAAAAAGTCAGCATTTTCAACAAATGGTGTTGGCACATCTGGAGGTTATCATGTAGAAGAATGAGAATTGACCCATTTTTATCTCCTTGTACAAACCTCAAATCTAAGTGGATCAAGGACTTCCCCATAAAAGCAGAGACTCTGAAACTTATAGAGGAGAAAGTGGGGAAAATCTTTAAAGATATGGATGGGAACAGAGGAAAAAATTCCTGAACAGAACAGCCATGCTTTTTTTCTGTAAGATCAATAATTGACAAGTGGGACCTCATAAAATTGCAAACTTCTGTAAGAAAAAGACACTGTTAGTAAGACAAAAAACCCACCAACAGATTGGGAAAGGGTCTTTACCAATCCTAAATCTGATAGGTGACTAATATCCAATATATACAAAAAACTCAAGAATCTGGACTCCAGAAAATCAAATAATCCCATTAAAAATGGGGTACAGAGATAAACAAAGAATTCTCAACTGAGGAATACTGAATGGCTGAGAAAAACATGAAAAAATGTTCAACATCCTTAAACATCAGGGAAATGCAAATCAAAACAACCCTGAGATTAAACCTCACACCAGTCAGAATGGCTAATATCAAAAATTCAGATGACAGCAAATGCTGTCAAGGATGTGGAGAAAGAGGAACACTCCTCCATTGCTGGTGGGATTGCAAGCTTTTACAACTACTCTGGAAATCAGTGTGGCTGTTCCTCAGAAAACTGGACATAGTACTACAAGAAGATCCAGCAATACCTCTCCTGGGCATACACCTAGAAGATATTCCTACTTGTAACAAGAACACATGCTCCACTATGTTTCATAGCAGCCTTATTTATAATAGCCAGAAGCTGGAAAGAACCCAGATGTCACTCAACATAGGATTGGAGACAGAGAATGTGGTATATTTACACAATGGAGTAATACTCAGCAATTAAAAACAATGAATTTATCAAATTCTTAGGCAAATAGATGGATCTTGAGGATATCATCTTGAATGAGGAAACCGAATCAAAAATGAACACACATGATATGCACTCACTGATAAGTGGATATTAGCCCAGAAACTTAAAATATCCAAAATACAATTTGTAAAAAACATAAATTCGAGAAGAAAGAAGACCAAAGTGTGGATACTTGGTTCCTTCTTAGAATGGCGAACAAATTACCCATTGAATGAGTTATAAAGATGGAGATTGTAGCTGAGACGGAAGGAAGGAACATCCAGAGACTGCCTTACCCAGGGATCCCTCCCATATACAACCACCAAACCGAGACACTATTGCATATGCCAGCAAGATTTAGCTGACAAGACCCGAATATAGCTGTCTGCTGTGAGGCTCTAGCCAGTGCCTGGCAAATACAGTAGTGGATGCTCACTGTCATCCATTGGAGGGAGCACAAGGTCCCCAATGAAGGAGCCAGAGAAAGTATCCAAGAAGCTGAAGGGGACTGAAGCCCCATAGAAGGGACATCAATATGAACTAACAATTACCCTTAGAGCTCCTTGGAGCTATATCACCATTCAAAGAAAACACATGGTGGAACTTGTGGCTCTATCTATATTTGTAGCAGAAGATGGCCTAATATGTCATCAATGGTAGAAGAAGCCCTTGATCCTGTGAAGGCTCTACGCCCCTATATAGGAGAATGCCAGGACCAGGAATGAGAGTGTTTGGTTTGGGGAGCGGGGGGAGGTGGGAGAGGATAGTGGATTTTTGGAGGGGAAACTAGGAAAGGGGATAACATTTGAAATGTAATATATATATATAATAGAAAATACAAACTTCATTATCCTAAAGGAACAAAAATGTGATTTATATTTAAATTATATAAAAAATAAAGAGCAATACAATTGCAAAAAAAGAAAACATGGTAAGTTTTAGTTGACTGGCTCTCATGGACAGACCTAGTAATCATGGGAAACATATAAACCAAGGAATACCTGGAAAGCATGGGAAATCTTTTAAGTATGAGAGTTTCTATAATATGGAAGACCTGGTAATCCTATTAAGCCAGAAAGCCTGGTGTTCATGGGCAGTCCCAAGACGCATGGCTGTCCTAGAACCCAAGGACACTGAAAAGCATGGAAGGATTAGAAAGTATGGAACGTCTGAAAAAAACTTCTTTGGCCTGTCATACCTGGGAGGCCTGGAAATCTTAGGTGGTCTGGTAAGCATGAGCAGCCTATAAGCATTGGGAAGCCTGGGATGTATGAGATTCCCAGAACCCATGGAAGACCTGAAAATTATGGAAGGACTGGTAAGGATGGCAAGTCTTATAAACATGGCAGGCCCGGTAAGCCTGAGAGGCCTGGAAATGTCAGCAGGCTTGATAAGGATGAGCAACCTCCAATGTGGGGAGGTCTAGTAAGCATGGGAGTCTTAGAAGCCTAGGAAGACCTGGAAAGCATGGGAGGCCTATTAAGGATGGGAGGTCTGATAACCATTGGAAACCGGTTATTCTTAAGGGGCTTGGGAATCTTAGGAGGCCTGGAATTCTTGAGTATCCTGGCAGCAATTGGAAGGCCTAGGGACCATGGGAATTCTAGAACCATAGAAACGCCTGGAAATATTGGAAGAACAAATAAGGATGTGAGGTCTGGATAAACATCTTATGCTGCTGAGCATAAGATGTGGGGGGAAGCTTGGGAGACCTGGCAAACATCAGAGTCCTACTTGGCCTGTTAGGCCAGATGTACATGGGAATGCTGTGTAATATGAGTATCTCAGTACACATAGAAGGTCTCAATAATGATTAGAGTCTTATAAAACACAGAAACCAAATGAAGTCTAATATAAATGTGAGGTCTGGTACACAAATGAGGTCTAGTAACTTAGGGAGGCCTAGAGAATATGGAAGGCCTTGTGACCAAGCAGGTTATGGCTCCCTGGAATACCTGTTAAATTTGAGTGACCTGGGATGCATGGGCGTTCTGAGAAAAACTTGCGGCTTGCTAAGCCCTGGAACCTGGAAAGCTTAGGAGGTGTGATAAGCATTAGAAGCATGGTGAATAAGGACAGGATTACTAAGCCTGGGGATGCTAGAATCCAAAAATGATGGGGAAAGCCCTGGAGGTCTAGAAGGATTGGGAGGTGTGAAAATACATCAGAGGAGTGTTAAGCCTGTGAGGGCTGGAAAAGGACTGCCAAGGATGAGATGGATCCAAGCATGGGGAAGCCTAGTAAGCAGGAGAGTCCTAGAACCTAGAGAAGACCTGGAAACATAGGAGACCTAGTACAAATAGGGTATCTGATGGACACAAAAGTTCTGGTTAGCTTGAGATTCTTGAAAAAGTTAGGAGGCTCAGTGAGCAAGAGAAGCTTAGTCAGAATTAGGAGGCCTAGTAAACACAGAAATGCTAGAACTCATGGAAGATAGGGAAAGCATGGGAGGTCTAGAACTATTTGGCAAAGTTGAATGCCACGGAGGCCTGGGAAACTTAGGAGGCATGGACAGCACGATTAGCTGAGCAAGAACGGGATGTACTACTAACTATGGAAGACCTAGTAACAAAGAAAGACCTGAAAATCTTGGAAGGACTAGTAAGGATGTGAGTTATGTAAATGTGAGAGGCCTGGTAAGCAAGCATAAAATGCACAGGAAGCATTGGAGATCCAGTAACTAATAGAGTCTTGGATGGCAGGTTAGGCCAGGTGTACAGGGGAAGTCTGGTTAGTATGAGCAGCTTAGTATACATGGAAGCTCTCAAAACCATGAAAAACCTAGAAACCACTTGAGGCCTAGTAGCCAAGTGAGGCCTAGTAATCATGTGAGGCCTGGCAAGCAAGTGAGTGCCATTAACCAAGGGAGGCCTGGAGAGTATGGAAGGCTTTGTAATCAGGTGGATCCTAGTACCCTGGTGGCTGTGTGAGTATGAGAGGGTTGGTAAACACTGGAGATGTGGTAAACGTTTCTAGCTTCCTTAGCCTGGAAGGACTGAAAGGCTTTTTCAGTACCTGGCATGCATGGGAGGCCCAGTAATGGTGGGTAACTGGAACATCCATATGAGCCATGGTGTACATGTGAGTACTAGTAGACATAGGTGAAGCCTAGTCAACTTAGGAGGCATCATGAGCACATGAGGCCTAGTAACCAAGAGAAATAAGGTAAAGACCTTGAAAGGACAACTCTCAGCTTCATCTAGAAAATAAAATGAAAACTCAGGATAGCTAAAACGATCCTGAATTAAAAAGGAACAACTGGGGACTCCATTCCCAGTTCAAATTAGACTACAAAGCTATAGTAGTAAAATCATCATGGCATTGGCACAGAACCAGCCACATGGAACAAGGGAACTATTTATGGGACTTTCAAAGTTGGATACAGTGAATTTTGTACCATGCCATGGTTGTGAACCTATGAAGACCAAAGGTTGTTAGGTTATGGCTTAAAAGTGGTGTGTTCCTGTATCATGTTGACAAGAGGAAGAATTGTGACAGCATCTACAATCATGTGAGAGTCCAGGCTCTGGGAATGCCTGTTGGAGGTTATCTTGATTGCATAAAGTGACTTGGGAAGACCTACCTATCCGGGGTGGCACTATTCCTTGACTCTAATCTTGAACTCTACACAACGGAGAAAGTTATTGATGTACTTGCATTAAGGTGATCTCTTTCTACTATAGGTGTGATGTGACCAGTTTCTTCAACCTCCTGCCGCAGAAGCCTAGAGACTCAAAGTCTGAGATAATTGAAACTGTTGCCCCTAAGGTGATTTCATAAGGTCTTTTTAAAAACATAAAATCACTGCAACAGTAAAAGAAATTAAGGCAGAGAAATTGATCAGTATACTATGATACAGCTCATACCTTGATAGCAAATGATAGGTATCATGAAGGCCTATTTTCCATTTCCTATCTTGTTTATCCCTTTCAAAAATTGGATTCTTGGTATTTACCCTTACATCAATACATAAATATATTACATAAGTATATATAGTTCTATGTAAATATATTGCATATATAATTCCCTTGCTTATCCAGGATAGAGCATGAAATTTAAGTATAAGATAAATGTCTGTATGTGTGCATATATAGTTAGTTAGACATAGTCAGCAGTAAATGTTTTCCGAACACAAACGACATTATTTAGTTATTTGAAAGCCCACACAGAGAGTAATCTCAAATATTCCCTTTTAACCAATGATTTACGTCTTATAATAATGTCATAATGAATGCATTGGTTCACAACAGTTTCAACAATGGCATGATTTTATTTTGTCTCAATTTTAGCTAGGGCCAAATCTACTTAACAAATTGATTGAGATGTTTTACCTTGCAAATATAGTCTCTTATTTCCATTCCAAGCTTGGATCTCGATGGTAAATTTAAATCAGAAGATTAGGTTTATTTGATTTGACAAATACTTTGTTGGAAGTAAAGGTTTTCTTCAGAAATACATGGAAATAAGGTGATGGAGGGAAGCAGTCACTTCTGGTGGTACTAGACTCCAAAGAATATTGAATTTTTTTTGGTCTTCTTCACTGTAGTCATTACACAGCCTTCATATTAAATGAACCATTCAATACTTGTAAAATGCTTACAGTCTAATAATTGATAAGATTACTTGTTTTCTGCATTTCCTAGGTTTACAAAAAGGAAATTGCAGAATATACACATAGGGAAGGTTAGAACATCACTATCCAATTTCATTACAATTTGCTCCTCCTTATATTCAAAGGTGAGGATTTTATAACCTGTTGTCTTTCTGAAAGTTACTCTTTTGTTGGAATCAAAACACACCAAAGTTATTCTGAATATGACATTTCGGATATGGTTGTGGCAAGCAGAACCATCACACCTCTGACACCGTTGCCTTAAAATTACACACTGCCTGGTAAAGGTCACACGTAAAGGAAAGCCAAGTCGTCCAACTGACCACTTCCAAGTATATCTTCCATCCTTGGGGATCATTGTACCACACCTCATGGTGCATTCTTCAAGTTCTTGTTCATTGATAACTTGTGGTCCAATTACCCCATATTCTTGTGTTCGCAGCAAAGTCAACCACTGTTGTTTGTAAATGGGTGACAACCATGCCATAGGTATTAGTCGATCTTGTTCAAGAATAGTTGTGGAAGTCAAGTCACAGATGATGTGCTGAAATCTCAGCTTTTTAAACACTGGTTGAAATATTAGTCCTTCTTCACTTTCAAGAAAACTGATGTTATCAACATATGCCATGTGGGTGGAAAGCCAGTTGTTTGCGTGTTGTAAAAGCTGTTTCATGGTTCCGTTCCAGCATGGATTAAGATAAAGGAACATCCATATTTTTAGTGTGGTATATACATCAATCTCCTTTTGCATGACTAGTAAGTCAGAAGACAGTGCTAGAAGATACATCAACTTCAAATCTACTTCCTTGTAAAGTGCCACACTTGGATGTACCATCAAATTGCAAAGAAGCCATTCAAAGCATCTCGTCTTTACAGCTTTTAATCTATAGGTTTCTGCTGCCAAATAATAGGAGCACACAGTGTTCCTGTTGATAGTTTCTTTCATGATTCCTTCACACTGCTGAATTACTCGATCCACCCGAAGCAGGCATGCTGCTGCCAAAACTTGAGGAACTTCCAGAGGTGTTATTGACAAATCCGCATCCGTGTACAAAGCACCAAACACAAAATGCAGAGATCGGGTATCAATATCCTCATTCTTAATGATCAGATTTATAACACCATGGTGTGATTCTCTCCAAGTACCTTTGAGAATGTTAGCAAAGTAGCCTGACTGACATAAAAATACTTTGTGTAAACACCATGTTCTTCCCAGAGCACGGATTTTAATGTCGCTATCATGCCCGTCCAAAAATAAGTTTTGATAAGCATCATTAGATGAGATCTTAACCTTTTTCCAGTAGATGTAGTTGAGAACTTGATGTGGATACATTCCCTGGTTTTGAGGTCCATGAACATTAGAACTTGTTGCCAACTCCTCCAAACTGTTTCTTTTTCGCTTGCGACTGCCAGGAATGTAGCTGGCTCCGGCTATGTCTTCTGGCTGTGGCTCTAACAGACTGGAATCCCTGCAACTCAAGACCCTGCTGACTAAAAGCCCCATTGATGAAAATTCCTAGAACAAGCTCTCGCAGAGGCTTCTTGGTTGAGGCATTGCTGTAGTCTGCCAGTCCTGCCTAGACTTCTCTGTGTTTCTCTACTACAGATTCTGACGTCACAGAGAAGGCAGGGCATTCTTCATTGTCCACATGTGTGTTGCCTGAGCACAGGCCCCGCCTCCTGATAGCAACCCCTCCCTCTCCCTCCTCCTTCCCCTTCCTCCCTTGCACATTTGCCCCACCATCCTCCCATCTCCCTTCCTCCCTCCCTTCCATTATTCCTAAATTCCTTCTTCCTTTCCTTTTCCCATTCTGCTCCTCCTTTCCCCTCACCTCTCCCTTCTCCCACTATTTCTAAATGGGCCACACTATTTTGCTGAAGATGACCTCCATCAAACTGGAGAACCTAGTTCACCTAGTTTTTCAACCTTGCCAGCTGAATTTTCTTTTCCTTAAAGAGAACAACCAGGCCAAATTCATCCTGATGTGTGTTTAAGATTGTACATATTCCAACCCTTGACCCTTGACTATGAGCACTCAAATGTCTGTAGTATTTGAGATAATCACTTACTAACTGCTTTTGCCAATATAAACAGTAAACATTGTTATTGCTAATTTTATTGTTAGCCTCTTTTGATTAGGATTAATGAGAAGTATTTCATGCAAGTAGTTGTATGCCTATATCAACAATTTCTGTGTATGCTTTGCCTATATATATATATATATATATATATATATATATATATGTATTTCTAAAAGTTCCTTATAAATCTAGTTATTTGTTTAACTTGCAAATGTATGCGCGTTTTATGGTTTTGTTTTACTGATTTGCATTTGCATATTAACTTTATATGGACTCCTTACTGTTAATAAATTGCAATCTGTAAGAAGCCAAGTCTAATGTTTAAATATTTCTTTTTATTCCTCTGTGCTGGCAATCCATTCCCAGAGCCTGGCCAGCAAAGTCTATGGAGGCAGAGCAAGGTGAACCAATGCAAGACACTCCTCCAAGTGTCTGTGAGGTCATAGTTATATTCTTTCTTAACACCACCTCTCCTCTCACAGGTCTGTCTTAACAAAACATCTTCTAACCTGTATCTCCCTCTGTAAAACATCCTCTCAATTGTGTCTACTTCAGCAAATCATCCTGTCACCCATGTGTTGGCCTCAGCCAAACCTTCTTTCATGTGCATCTTCAGTATCAAAGCATCCTTTCACCAGTGTCTGCCTTAGCAAAACATCATTTAACCTTTCTCTCCCAGAGAATCACCATATAATGTACCCAACTTTCCAAAGAAATCAGAAATCTTAAGTTCATAATAGTTTCAAGGGTAATAAAAAGTCACATTCCTTAATTTGTTTGCTTTTAGTCATGCCTAGATGATATCACAAGAATAATCTGTGAGAAGAGTGAAGGTTTCACCACAATAAATGTTACTAGGAAGTATGATCCTGACAGTGTCAGTATCAGTATTGGCTTGCAGTTGCAACATGAGCGTTTTACCCCACTCAAGGGCCACCTCCTTTTGATAGATTATTATATTGATTCTTTTTTTCTCTAATAGATTCCCAGAAATGCTTAAGTTTTGAAAGTGTTTGTCCTCTCATAAGCCCATTACTTGTACAATCACTAATATGAATATTCAACCTATGAGGAAAATTTAAGTAGAGATAGGGTAGAAAAGCTGGTGGGATGAGGGGATAAACAAAGCTAAGGATATATTTGAAAATCCACATGGAAACTTACTGTTTATAATAAAATTGATAAAGTCTCAAAAGACACATATTTAGCTGGTAGATGGCCTGTATGTCTACATAATACTGCTGCTGAAAATCAAGCGAAAAAAAAAATTCCAATGCCAGGTATGTTCAGGAAGTTCCCAGAAATCTTGAAAATAATACAGGTTCTTCACACTCTTTCTGTTTGCCTACCATGAATATATGATAAGACCCTGCTACAAAAGACAAACCACATCGTGGTTGTAAAATATAGAGAAATTGAGCTGGCATGTAACTGAAAACTTCCTTCCATCTAGTTAGCTTTCATAGTTCTGGATTGTGCTATTCAGGATGCTGGCAGAGTAATGGCATCAGCAGAGTTACCCTGATATGAACCCTATGATGTACAATACCAATCTGCCAAGAAAGATGTGTCCAGCTACACAATAGTGACATCACTGTTGTAGGGATAGCCAGTGTATCTGTGATTAGATTTGAGGCCAGTTCCACAGGAGGATAGAAAATGCCTTTGGCCCTAGGGGAGAATTTATTACTGTTGTTTATGTAAAGTCTCAAGGTGTCAAGCTCCCTTCTAAGCATCTATGTTTATATCTAGGGGAAATTCTACTTCAAGATTCATTCAGAGAAGCCCTTTTCGCAATAAACTACAGTGAGGAATAATATGCATAACTGCTCAAAGCACGATAATAAGAGATGGCTGAATGGTATTACTATCTTGTTTAGGCATGAACCCTCATGGATCCTCAGAGGAAAAAAAAGGAGCAGAAAATATATAAAAACTGAACCATAAAGAGGAGGGCTATGGAATCTGTTTTCTTCACTACAGGACCACCAGTGCAGTCACGACTTCCCAACACCTGTGAGTATATGTAAAGTCTACCCATGACTAAAAGCTCCCCACAGTAAATAATGGGCCAGGGAAGGACCCATTCAACTTTTCCCTCCTTTGGTGAAATATTGGTGGGTTCTGAGGGAGAGAGAGTCGTTATCTTCCATACATCCAGTGATCCAGATCCAGTGTCCTGCATCTGGCCTCCAAGAAAGAGTTTTGAGCTCATGGTCATACTGATAATCCTAGTTAAACTCTAGGATTCTCAAACACAAACAAACAAAACCAATGTCTGAAACAGAACTAGGGGGATTAAAAGGTTTGTAGAAGTGGGCAGGAGTCTAGATAGGTTAGGGAGATTATAGAAATCTGAATATTATTTATACATGTACAGAATGTCAATGTCACACTTCATGATGGAATTAAATGTTGTTTCGTGGTTGCCACAGGATTCCATTACCCAAGAAGGAAGGCTAAACAAAAGCCTAAGGGCAGCAGAACTGCTTATTGACAATAGTGATGACCTGGATGCTTATAGCTCTTGTCTGCTGAGGAAGAGAACGCATCAGTGGCCATCTCTTGCTGGAAGTCTAAGGCAACATAGCACAGCTTCTCTCTGATATTAGGCATGATTTCCCTCCCAGCTTTTTGGTGAACTATAGCCACATGTGGTCATGAACTTCATGTAGTAGTCTGTCAGGTACAGGCCAGCTAGGTCCAGACACGGGATGGCACAAGGAGAGCAGAGATATGCACATTATCTCATAGATGTGCACATTCTGTGTGACCCCATCTCTGGGCTCCATCAAAATCGCAGTGGTATGACCAGAGGCCTAGAGGAACAGCACAGCCTGGATGGCTACTTACATGGTTGTGGTTTTATAAGTCTCAAAAATGATGTGGGTCATCTTTTCACAGTTGGCCTTAGGGCTCTAGGGGGAATGGTGAGCAGCACAGTGTTCTTTTGGAGGACCACATGCAGTTTGTTGTAGAATGTTTGGTGCCAGATCTTCTCCATATTGAACCAGTTCGTGACAATGTCATGACCAATGGGGGTACTTCAGGATCAGGATGCCTCTCTTGCAATGGGCCTCATTACCCACAAAGGTGTCCTTCTGTCTCTTACCCACCGTGATGCCCTGGTGCCTAGGGCAACCCCATAATGGAGGGGTAGATGGCCCTGGAGCATCATAACCAGCAAACCAGGCATTTGCCAGACCAGAACCATTGTTGACAAGGAAGGCAGTTAAATCATCATCCAGGGAGAACTGGTGGTCAGTGTGAACCTTTAAGAGAGGAGCTGCTAGAAACCTGTGCTAGTGGGAGGAAACAGACTAGACAGTCTTTATCCATGTTCTCTTTAGGGGAATCTAGGTTGTTTCTGGTTTCTGGCTCTTGTGAACAGAGCAGCAGTGAGCACAGTTGAGGAAATATCTCTTGGGTAGGATGAAGTATCCTTTGGCTATGTGCCCAAGAGTGGCAAACCTCAATTTTGGGTAGATCTTTTCCCATTTTCCAGCGAAACTATCACACAGACTTTCATAGTACCTGTGTAAGTTTCACTCCCACCATTGATGAATGTGCCCCTTACTGTATCCCCAGGATGAGCTGTCCCTTGCGTTGTTGATCTTAGCCATACTGACAGGTGTAAAATGAAATCTCAAAGTAGTTCTCATTTGCATTTCCCAGATGGCTAAGGATGTTGAACATTTCTTTAAGTGTTTCTCAACTATTTGAGTTTCCTCATTGGAGAATTCTATTTAGATCAACATCAAATTTTTAAGATGGATGAATTGTTTTTCTTGACATCTTCAGTTCTTTATATAGTTTGAATATTAGTCCTCTATCAGATGTGGAGTTGGTGAAAATATTTTCCAATTCTGTAAGCTGCCTTCTTGATGGAGCGATAGTGTCCTTTGCTTTACACAAGCCCTTTTGTTTCATGAGGTACCATTTATTAGTTTTTTTTTTTAAGTCTCACTTCCTGGCCTAAAGGTGTTCTGCTTAGAAAGTCTTCCGTGCCAATGAGTTCAATGCTATTCACCACTTTCTCTTCTATCACACCAGTGTCTCTGGTTTTATGTTTAGGTCTTTGATTTTCTTGTGGGTTTCTTTTTTGGGGTGCAGGATGCTAAGTGGATCTATTTGCATTCCTGTGACCAGCACCATTTGCCAAAGTTGTCCTTTTTGCAGTGTGTATTTCTGACTTCTTTATCAAAAAGAAGGTGCCCATAATTGTAACGATTTCTCTATGTCTACAATTATGTTTCATGTTCAATAAATCTGTCTGGTTTTGTGTCAATATAATTTTGCTTTTATTATTCTAGTTTCAAAAACAGAATCCATATGTCTTCAGCATGCAAGAAATACTTCCTCTGTATTATAACTTGAAAGCAGGGATAGGGATACTTCCAGCAGTTCTTTTGTTGTTTGGGATTGTTTTAACTCTATTGAAATTTTGGTGCTTCCATTTGATGATGCGATTTGTCCTTCCATCATCTGTGAAAATTTTGTGTTGGAATTTTGATGGGAATTACACTGAATCTGTAGATTGCTTTGGTGGGATAGTAATATTTAGTTTGCTATTTTTATTAATCCATGAATATAGCAGATCTTATCATATTCTGATATCTTCTTCAATTTCACTCTCACTGTCTTGAAAATGTTATCAACACATGTGGTATATATAAAGAATAATTGTCTAATTCTTTTGATATTTCCAATTTGTTGGAGTCCAGGTTTTTCAAATATATTCTTATGGTTATCTGGATTTTCTCAGTGTCTGTTCGATTTATTTCATTTGGATGTACTCTTTGACTGTTAGTTATTTTGGATAAAGATTTGTTGATATTACTGATTTTCTAAATAAACTCTTAGTTTCATTGATTCTTTCTGTTGTGCTCTTTCTTAAACATAATTGATTTCAAACCTGATTTGATTATGTCTACCTTCTAATCTTTTGTTTGCTTTTTAACAAAATTTTTATTTGATATTTTTTCATTTATATTTCAAATGCTATCCAGAAAGTCCCCTATACCCTTCCTCTGTCCTGCTCTCCAACGCACCCACTCCAACTTCCTGGCCCTAGCATTCCCCTGTACTGGGGCATATAATCTTTGCAAGACCAATGACCTCTCCTCCCAATGATGGCCTACTAGGCCATCTTCTGCTACATATGCAGTTAGAGACACAAGCTCAGGGGGTACTGGTTATTTCATATTGTGGTTCCTCCAATAGGGTTACAGACCCCTTCAGCTCCTTGGGTACTTTCTCTATCTCCTCCACTAAGGGCCCTGTGTTCCATCTAGTAGATGACTCTAAGCATCCACTTCTATATTTGCCAGGTACTGGCATAACCTCACCTATATCAGGGTCATGTCAGCAAAATCTTGCTGGCATACGCAAATAGTGTCTGTGTTTGGTAGCTGATTATGGTATAGATCCTCAGGTGGGGCAGACTCTGATGGTCCTTCCTTCCATGTCAGCTCCAAACTTTATCTCTCTAACACTTTCCATGGGTATTTTGTTCCCCATTCTAAAGAGTGGCAAAGTATCCATACTTTGGTCTTCCTTCATCTTGAGTTTCATGTCTTTTGCAAATTATATATTGGGTATTCTAAGTTTCTGGGCTAATAAGAACTTATCAGTGAGTGCATATCATGTGAGTTCTTTTGTGATTGGGTTCTCTCACTCACGATGTTATCCTCCAGATCCAGCCATTTGCCTAAGAATTTTATAAATTCATTGTTCTTAATAGCTGAGTACTACTCCAGTGTGTAAATGTATCACATTTTCTGTATCCATTCCTCTGTGGAGGGACATCTGGGTTCTTTCCAGCTTCTGGCTATTACAAATAACGTTTCTATGAATATAGTGGAGCATGTGTTCTTATTGCCACTTGGAACATCTTCTGGGTATGTTCCCAGGAGAGGTATTGCTGGATCTTCTGATAGAACTATGCCCAATTGTCTGCGGAACTGCCACACTGATTTCCAGAGTGGTTGTACAAGTTTGCAGAAATGGAGGAGTGTTCCTCTTTCTCCACATCCTCGCCAGCATCTGCTATCAACTGAATTTTTGATCTTAGCCATTCTGATTTGTGTGAGGTTGAATCTCAGGGTTGTTTTGATTTGCATTTCCCTGATGATTAAGGATGTTGTACTTTTTTCAGGTGATTCTCAGTGATTTGGTATTCTTCCGTTGAGAATTCGTTGTTTAGGTATGTGCCACATTTTTTACTGGGGTTATTTGATTCCTCTGGAGTTCCACTTCTTTAGTTCCTTGTATATATTGGATATGAGACCCTATCCCAGATTTAGGATTGGTAAAGATGCTTTCCCAATCTGTTAGAGGTCTTTTTGTCTTCTTGGTAGTATATTTTTTTCTTATAGAAGCTTTGAAATTTTATGAGGTCCCATTTGGGGATTCTCGATTTTTTTCTTTTCTTCTTTTTTTTTTTTTGGATATTTTCTTTATTTACATTTCAAATGCTATCCCAAAAGTTCCCTATACCCACCCCCCGCCCTGCTCTCCTACACACTCACTCCCACTTCTTGGCCCTGGCTTTCCCCTGTACTAGAGCATATAAAGTTTGCTAAACCAAGTGTCCTCTCTTCCCAATTATGGCCAACTAGGCCATATTCTGCTACATATACAGCTAGAGACAGGAGTTCTGGGGGTGCTGATTAGTTCATATTGTTGTTCTACCTATAGGCTTGCAGACCCCTTCAGCTCTTGGGTATGTTCTCTAGTTCCTATATTGGGGGCCCTGTGTTCCATCCTATAGATGACTGTGAGCATCCACTTCTGTATTTGCCAGGCACTGGCAAAGCCTCACAGGAGACAGCTATATCAGAGTCCTTTCAGCAAAATCTTGCTGGCATATGCAATAGTGTCTTCATTTGGTGGCTGATTATGGGATGGACCCCCAGGTGGGGCAGTCTCTGGATGGTCAATCCTTTGATCTTAGCTCTATACGTTGTCTCTGCAATTCCTTCAATGGATACTTTACTCTCTATTCTAGGGAGGAATGAAATATCCATGAATTGTTCTTCCTTCTTGATTTTCTTCTGTTTTGTAAGTTGTATCTTGGTTATTCTAGGTTTCTGGGATAATATCCACTTACCAGTGAGTGCATGTAAAGTAACTTCTTTTGTGATTGGGTTGCCTCACTGAGGATGATATCCTCCAGATACATCCAGTTGTCCAAGAATTTCATAAATTCATTGTTTTTAATAGCTGAGAGGTACTCCATTGTGTAAATGTACCAAATTTTCTGTATCTATTCCTATGTTGAGGTACATCTGGGTTCTTTCCAGGTTCTGGCTATTATAAATAGGGCTGCTTTGAACATAGTGGAGCATGTGTCCTTATTACTAGTTGGAACTTCTTCTGGGTATATGCCCAGGAGTGGTATTGCTGGATTTACCAGTAGTACTATGTCCAGTTTTCTGAGAAACTGCCAGACTGATTTTCAGAGTGGTTGTACAAGCTTGCAATCCCACCAGCAATGGAGGAGTGTTCCTCTTTCTCACATCCTCGCCAGCATGGTCTGGCACCTGAATTTTTTATCTTAGCCATTATGATTGGTGTGTGGTGGAATCTCAGGTTTGTTTTGATTTGCATTTCCCTGATGATTAAGGATGTTGAATATTTTTTCTTCAAGTGTTTCTTAGCCCTTTGGTATTACTTGGTTGAGAATTCTTTGTTAAGCTTTGTACCCCATTTTTTAATGAGCTTATTTGAATTTCTGGAGTTCAACTTCTTGATCTCTTTGTATATATTGGATATTAGTCCCCTATCAGATTTAAGATTGGTAAAAATCTTTTCCCAATCTGTTAGTTGCCTTTTTTTGTCTTATTGACAGTATCTTTTGCCCTACAGAAGCTTTGAAATTTTATGAGTTCCCATTTGTCGATTCTTGATCTTAGAGCACAGGCCATTTCTCTTCTGTTTAGGAAAATTTCTCCTGTGCCCATGCCTTCTAGGGGTTTCTCCCACATTTTCCTCTATAAATTTCAGTGTCTCTGGCTTTATGTGGAGTTCCTTGATCCTCTTAGTCTTGAGCTTTGTACAAAGAGATAAGAATGGATCAATTTGCATTCTTCTACATGATAACTGCCAGTTAAGCCAACACCATCTCTTGAAAATGCTGTCTTTTTCCGTTGGATGGTTTTAGCTATGTTGCTAAAGATCAAGAGATCATATGTGTGTGGGTTCATTTCTGGGTCTTCAATTCTATTCCATTGATCTGCCAGTCTGTCGCTGTACCAGTACCATGTGGTTTTTACCACAATTACTCTGTAGTACAGCTTGATGTCAGGCAGGGTGATTACCCCAGAAGTTCTTTTATTTTTGAGGAGAGATTTTGCTATCCTAGGTTTTTTGTTATTCCAGATGAATTTGCAAATTGCCCTTTGTATCTCAGTGAAAAGTTGAGTTGGAATTTTGATGGGGATTGCATTGAATCTGTAGATTGCTTTTGCCAAGATAGCCATTTTTACTATAATAATCCTGCCAATCCATGAGCATAAGAGATCTTTCCATCTTCTGAGATCTTCAATTTCTTTCTTCAGAGGCTTGAAGTTCTTGTCATACAGATCTTTCACTTTCTTAATTAGAGTCGCGCCAAGGTATTTTATATTATTTGTGACTATTGTGAAGGGTGTTGTTCCCTAATTTCTATATCAGCCAGTTTATCCTTTGTGTACAGAAAGGCTACTGATTCCCCTGAGTTAAATTTATATCCAGCTACTACACTGAAACTGTTTATTAGGTTTAGGCGTTCTCTGGTGGATTTTTTTTATGGTCACTTATATATACTATCATATCATCAGCAAATGTTGATATTTTGACTTCTTCCTTTCCAATTTGTATTCCCCTGATCAACATTTGCTGTCAGATTGCTCTGGCTAGGACTTCAAGTACTATAATGACTATGTAGGAAGAAAGTGGGCAGCTTTGTCTAGTCCCTGATTTTAGTGAGATTGCTTCAAGTTTCTCTCCATTTAGATTGATGTTGGTTACTGGTTTGCTGTATATTGCTTTTATTATGTTTAGGCATGGGCCTTGAATTCTTGATCATTCCAACACTTTTATTATGAATTGGGTGTTGGATTTTGTCAAACACTTTCTCAGCATCTAATGAGATGATCATGTGGTTTTTGTCTTTGAGTTTGTTTATATAGTGGATATCCCTGCATCCTTGGGATGAAGCCTACTTGATCTTGATGGATGAACGTTTTAACATGTTCTTGATTCAGTTTGTTAGGATTTTGTTGATTAGTTTTGCATCAATATTCATTCATAAGGGAAATTGTTCTGAAGTCTCTTTCTTTGTTTATGTGGTTTAGGTATAGAGTAATTGTGGCTTCATAGAATGAATCGGTCAGAGTACTTTCCGTCCCTATTTTATGAAATAGTTTGAGGGGAATTAGAATTAGGTCTTCTTTGAAGGTCTGATAGAACTATGCACTAAATCCATCTGGTCCTGGGCTTTTTAGGTTGGGAGATTATTAATGACTGATTCTATATCTTTAGGGAAAATGGGACTGTTTAGATCATTAATCAGATCATGATTTATCTTTGGTATCTTTTAACTGTCTAGGAAATCATCCATTTCATCTAGGTTTTCCAGTTTTTTTTTTTTTTTTTTTGAGTATAGGCTTTTGTAGTAGGATCTAATGATATTTTGGATTTCCTCAGGGTCTGTTGTTATGTCTCATTTTTTCATTTCTGTTTTTGTTCGTTATGATACTGTCCCTGTGCCTTCTAGTTAGCCTGGCTAAGGGTTTATCTATCTTGTTGATTTTCTCAAAGAACCAGCTCCTGGTTTGGTTGATTCTTTGTATAGTTCTTTTTTGTTTCCACTTGGTTGATTTCAGCCCTGAGTTTGATTATTTCCTGCCTTCTACTCCTCTTGGGTGAATTTGATTCCTTTTGTTCTAGAGCTTTCAGGTGTGCTGTCAAGCTGCTAATATATTTTTTCTCTAGTTTCTTTCTGGAGGCATTCAGAGCTATTAGTTTCCCTGTTAGGAATGCTTTCATTGTTTTCCATAGTTTTTGGTGTGTTGTGGCTACATTTTCATTAAACTCTAAAAAGCCTTTAATCTCTTTCTTTATTTCTTCTTTGACCAAGTTATCATTGAGTAGAGTGTTCTTCAGCTTCCATGGGAATGTTGACTTTCTATTAGTTATGTTGTTATTGAAGATCAGCCTTAGTCCTTGGTGATCAGATAGGATATATGGGATCATTTCATTATGTTTTTTTTTTGTTTTTTTTTTGTTTTTTTTTTTTTTTTTTTTTATCTTGAGGCCGGTTTTGTGACCAATTATATGGTCACTTTTGGAGATTGTACCATGAGGTGTTGAGAAGAAGGAATATCCTTTTGTTTTACGATAAAATGTTCTGTAGATATCTGTTAAATCCATTTGTTTCATAACTTCTGTTAGTTTCAATGTGTCTCTGTTTACAGGTTTTGTCTAATGATGAGAGTGGGGTGTTGAAGTCTCCCACTATTATTGTGTGAGGTGCAATGTGTGCTTTGAGCTTTACTAAAATTTCCTTAATGAATGTGGATGTCCTTGCATTTGGAGTATAGATATTCAGAATTGAGAATTCATCTTGGAAGATTTTACCTTTGATGAGTATGAAGTGCCTATCCTTGTCTTTTTTGATAAATTTGGGATGGAAGCCGATTTTATCCGATATTAGAGTGACTACTCCAGCTTGTTTCTTCAGAACATTTGCTTGGAAAATTGTTTTCCAACCTTTTACTCTAAGGGAGTGTCTGTCTTTTTCCCTGAAGTGAGTTTCCTGTATCCAGCAAAATGTTGGGTCCTATTACATAGCCAGTCTGTTAGTCTGTCTTTTTATTAAGAGAATTGAGTCTGTTGATATTGAGAGATATTAAGGAAAAGCAATTATGGCTTCTTGTTATTTTTGATGTTACATTTGGGGTTCTGTTCTTGCGGCTGTCTTCTTTTAGTTTTGTTGAAGGATTACTTTCTTGCTTTTTCTTTTTTTTTTTTGGTTTTTTTTTTTTTTGTATTTTTTCCATTTTTTATTAGGTATTTAATTTAGCTCATTTACATTTCCTTTTTTTCCATTTTTTATTAGGTATTTAGCCCATTTACATTTCCAATGCTATACCAAAAGTCCCCCATACCCACCCACCCCCAATCCCCTACCCACCCACTCCCCCTTTTTGGCCCTGGCGTTCCCCTGTACTGGGGCATATAAAGTTTGCGTGTCCAGTGGGCCTCTCTTTCCAGTGATGGCCGACTAGGCCATCTTATGATACGTATGCAGCTAGAGTCAAGAGCTCCGGGGTACTGGTTAGTTCATAATGTTGTTCCGCCTATAGGGTTGCAGATCCCTTTAGCTCCTTGGCAACTTTCTCTAGCTCCTCCATTGGGAGCCCTGTGATCCATCCATTAGCTGACTGTGAGCATCCACTTCTGTGTTTGCTAGGCCCCGGCATAGTCTCACAAGAGACAGCTACATCTGGGTCCTTTCGATAAAATCTTGCTGGTGTATGCAATGGTGTCAGCGTTTGGATGCTGATTATGGGGTGGATCCCTGGATATGGAAGTCTCTACATGGACCATCCTTTCATCTCAGCTCCAAACTTTGTCTCTGTAACTCCTTCCAAGGGTGTTTTGTTCCCACTTCTAAGGAGGGGCATAGTGTCCACACTTCAGTCTTCATTTTTCTTGAGTTTCATGTGTTTAGCAAATTGTATCTTATATCTTGGGTATCCTAGGTTTTGGGCTAATATCCACTTATCAGTGAGTACATATTGTGTGAGTTCCTTTGTGAATGTGTTACCTCACTCAGGATGATGCCCTCCAGGTCCATCCATTTGGCTAGGAATTTCATAAATTCATTCTTTTTAATAGCTGAGTAGTACTCCATTGTGTAGATGTACCACATTTTCCTTATCCATTCCTCTGTTGAGGGACATCTGGGTTCTTTCCAGCTTCTAGGTATTATAAATAAGGCTGCTATGAACATAGTGGAGCATTTGTCCTTCTTACCAGTTGGGGCATCTTCTGGATATATGCCCAGGAGAGGTATTGCTGGATCCTCCGGTAGTACTATGTCCAATTTTCTGAGGAACCGCCAGACTGATTTCCAGAGTGGTTGTACAAGCCTGCAATCCCACCAACAATGGAGGAGTGTTCCTCTTTCTCCACATCCACGCCAGCATCTGCTGTCACCTGAATTTTTGATCTTAGCCATTCGGACTGGTGTGAGTTGGATCTCAGGGTTGTTTTGATTTGCATTTCCCTGATGATTAAGGATGTTGAACATTTTTTCAGGTGCTTCTCTGCCATTTGGTATGCCTCAGGTGAGAATTCTTTGTTCAGTTCTGAGCCCCATTTTTTAATGGGATTATTTGATTTTCTGAAGTCCACCTTCTTGAGTTCTATATATGTTGGATATTAGTCCCCTGTCTGATTTAGGATAGGTAAAGATCCTTTCCCACTCTGTTGGTGGTCCTTTTGTCTTATTGACGGTGTCTTTTGCCTTGCAGAAACTTTGTAGTTTCATTAGGTCCCATTTGTCAAGTCTCAATCTTACAGCACAAGCCATTGCTGTTCTGTTCAGGAATTTTTCCCCTGTGCCCATACCTTCAAGGCTTTTCCCCACTTTCTCCTCTATAAGTTTCAGTGTCTCTGGTTTTATGTGAAGTTCCTTGATCCACTTAGATTTGACCTTAGTACAAGGAGATAAGTAAGGATTGATTTGCATTCTTCTACATGATAACAAACAGTTGTGCCAGCACCAATTGTTGAAAATGCTGTCTTTCTTCCACTGGATGGTTTTAGCTTCCTTGTCGAAGATCAAGTGACCATAGGTGTGAGGGTTCATTTCTGGGTCTTCAATTCTATTCCATTGGTCTACTGGTCTGTCTCTATACCAGTACCATGCAGTTTTTATAAAAATTGCTCTGTAGTAAAGCTTTAGGTCAGGCATGGTGATTCCACCAGAGGTTCTTTTACCCTTGAGAAGACTTTTTGCTATCCGAGGTTTTTTGTTATTCCAGATAAATTTGCAAATTGCTCCTTCTAATTCGTTTAAGAATTGAGTTGGAATTTTGATGGGGATTGCAATGAATCTGTAGATTGCTTTTGGCAAGATAGCCATTTTTACAATGTTGATCCTGCCAATCCATGAGCATGGGAGATCTTTCCATCTTCTGAGATCTTCTTTAATTTCTTTCTTCAGAGATTTGAAGTTTTTATCATATAGATCTTTCAATCCTTAGTTAGAGTCACGCCAAGATATTTTATATTATTTGTGTCTATTGAGAAGTGTGTTGTTTCCCTAATTTCTTTCTCAGCCTGTTTATTCTTTGTATAGAGAAAGGCTATTGACTTGTTTGAGTTTATTTTATATCCAGCTACTTCACCGAAGCTGTTTATCAGGTTTAGGAGTTCTCTGGTAGAATTTTTAGGGTCACTTATATATACTATCATATCATCTGCAAAAAGTGATAGTTTGACTTCCTCTTTTCCAATTTGTATCCCCTTGATCTCCTTTTGTTGTCGAATTGCTTTGGCTAATGCTTCAAGTACTATGTTGAAAAGGTAGGGAGAAAGTGGGCAGCCTTGTCTAGTCCCTGATTTTAGTGGGATTGCTTCCAGCTTCTCTCCATTTACTTTGATGTTGGCTACTGGTTTGCTGTAGATTGCTTTTATCATGTTTAGGTATGGGCCTTGAATTCCTGATCTTTCCAACACTTTTATCATGAATGGGTGTTGGATCTTGTCGAATGCTTTTTCTGCATCTAACGAGATGATCATGTGGTTTTTGTCTTTGAGTTTGTTTATATAATGGATTACATTGATGGATATTCGTATATTAAACCATCCCTGCATCCCTGGAATAAAACCTATTTGGTCAGGATGGATGATTGCTTTAATGTGTTCTTGGATTCGGTTAGCGAGAATTTTATTGAGGATTTTTGCATCGATATTCATAAGAGAAATTGGTCTGAAGTTCTCTATCTTTGTTGGGTCTTTCTGTGGTATAGGTATCAGAGTAATAGTGGCTTCATAAAATGAATTGGGTAGAGTACCTTCTACTTCTATTTTGTGAAATAGTTTGTGCAGAACTGGAATTAGATCTTCTTTGAAGGTCTGATAGAACTCTGCACTAAACCTGTCTGGTCCTGGGCTTTTTTTGGCTGGGAGACTATTGATAACTGCTTCTATTTCTTTAGGTGATATGGGACTGTTTAGATGGTCAACTTGATCCTGATTCAACTTTGGTACCTGGTATCTGTCCAGAAATTTGTCCATTTCGTCCAGGTTTTCCAGTTTTGTTGAGTATAGCCTTTTGTAGAAGGATCTGATGGTGTTTTGGATTTCTTCAGGATCTGTTGTTATGTCTCCCTTTTCATTTCTGATTTTGTTAATTGGGATTTTGTCCCTGTGCCCTTTAGTGAGTCTAGCTAAGGGTTTATCTATCTTGTTGATTTTTTCAAAGAACCAACTCATCGTTTGGTTAATTCTTTGAATAGTTTTTCTTGTTTCCACTTGGTTGATTTCACCCCTGAGTTTGATTATTTCCTGCCGTCTACTCCTCTTGGGTGAATTTGCTTCCTTTTTTTCTAGAGCTTTTAGATGTGTTGTCAAGCTGCTAGTATATGCTCTCTCCCGTTTCTTCTTGGAGGCACTCAGAGCTATGAGTTTCCCTCTTAGAAATGCTTTCATTGTGTCCCATAGGTTTGGGTACGTTGTGGCTTCATTTTCATTAAACTCTAAAAAGGCTTTAAATTCTTTCTTTATTCCTTCCTTGACCAAGGTATCATTGAGAAGAGTGTTGTTCAGTTTCCATGTGAATGTTGGCTTTCCATTATTTATGTTGTTATTGAAGATCAGTCTTAGGCCATGGTGGTCTGATAGGACACATGGGACAATTTCAATATTTTTGTATCTGTTGAGGCCTGTTTTGTGACCAGTTATATGGTCAATTTTGGAGAAGGTCCCGTGAGGTGCTGAGACTTGCTTTTTCTAGGGCATATTTTCCCTGCTTGTATTAGAGTTTTCCTATTTTTATCTTTGAAGGGCTTGATTCATGGAAAGATATTGTGTAAATTTTGTTTTGTCATGGAATACCTTGGTTTCTCTATCTATGGTAAGTGAGAGTTTTGCTGGTTGTAGTAGCTTGGGCTGGCATTTGTGTTCTTTTAGGGTCTGTGTCACATCTGTCCAGGATCTTCTGGCTTTTATAGTCTCTGGTGAGAAGTCTGGAGTAATTCTAACACGCCTGCCTTTATTTGCTACTTGACCTTGTTCTCTTAGTGCTTTTAATATTCTGTCTTTATTTAGTGCATTTGTTGTTCTGATTATTATGTGTCTGGAAGAATATCTTTTCTGGTCCAATCTATTTTGTGTTCTATAGGCTTCTTGTATATTCATTGCCATCTCTTTCTTTAGGTTAGGGAAGTTTTCTTATATAAGCTTGATGAAGATATTTACTGTCCCTTTAAGTTGAAAATCTTCATTTTCATCTACACCTATTATCCTTGGGTTTGGTCTTCTCATCATGTCCTGGATTTCCTGAATGTTTTGAGTTAGGATCTTTTTGCATTTTTCATTTTCTTTTTTTTTTTTTCAATGTTTTCTATGGAATCTTCTGCACCAAAGATTCTCTCTTCCATCTCTTGTATTCTGTTGCTGATGCTCACATCTATTTTTCCTGATTTCTTTACTAGAGTTTCTATATCCAGATTTGTCTCCCTTTGGGTTTTCTTTATTGTTAATACTTCCACTTTTAGATCGTGGATGGTTTTATTCAATTCCATCACCTGTTTGGCTGTGTTAGGGACTTCTACCTGTTTAGCATTGTTCTACTTTATTTCTTTAAGTGAGTTATTAATGCCCTTCTTAACATCCTCTACAAACATCATGAGATATGACTTTAAATTCTAGTCTTGCTTTTCAGGTGTGTTGGGGTATCCAGGACTTGCTCTGGTGCACCTGCTGGGTTCTGATGATCCTGAGTGGTCTTGATTTCTCTTAGTAAGATTCTTACATTTGCCTTTCACCATTTGGTAATCTTTGGTGTTAGATGTTCTAGCTGTCTCTGTCTGGAGCTTGTTCCTCCTGTGATTCTGTAAGCTTCTGTCAGCACTCCTGGGAGTCCACCTCTCTCCTTAGGCCCAGTTGTCAGGCAAGCTCTCCTCTTGAAGGGATGGTGCTCAGAAGTCTGGTTCTCAGATACACACCCTGAGTTTCAAGGTCAGAGCACTCTCTGGAGGCCAACTCTCCTCTGGCAAGGGTGGTGCCCAGGGGTCTGGGTCAGCTCTACCTCTTGGCTGAGCATGAAGGCTCAAAGGGACCCTTACCAAGAAGCACTGTTGCTTCTGCCACCCACGTGCTATCCTAAGTAGACCGGTCTCAGTGATCCCAAGATCCTAGGTGTGCTAGGGTCGGCCCAGGTCATGCCCAAGATGGTGTGGGACTGTAGCCACCAGAAGGAATCCTAGACTCTAGTTGGCAGGGTTCTTTTTTCCCTGTTCCTGCTGGCACAATACCCTCCAGGATTCTTTGGAACAGATGTTGCTTTCCACTCAGCAGTGATCTCAAGATCCTGGATATGCTAGGGCACCAGTGGTGTGGAGAGTCCTCTGGGGTCCTTGGGACACTCAAGTTCACACCATGAGGCTGGTGCAGACTGGAATAAATCCCAGCTACTGGAAGGTCAGGGTTCCTTTGTCACGGAGCCTGATGGCAAAAGACACTCCGGGATTCTTTGGAAGAAAAGTTGCATTCCAATCACCAGTGATCCCAAGGTCCTGGGTGTGCTAGGGCACCTACTGCATATAAAGTCCTCTGGAGACATTGGGACCCTCTGCCAAGTTCTCACCCAAGATAAATTCTTGGGGTTTATTTCTTTGTTTTGTTTAGAGATTTTGTATGTGATGTTAAATTGTTAATATTAGATATATCCAGATTTTTAAAATCAAATAACTAACTAAATGATTGATTTTTATGTAGGAATTTTGTGCTTGTACATTTTCTTTAACCTCTTTCAATTGTTCGAGATCAGATATGATGTATACTCATTTTATTTGGTTCTAAAATGTCTTTGAGTTCTTTCGTATTTTCTTCATTTACATTTGCTATCCCAAAATTCCCCCCTTAACTTCCCCCCCACACACTCCCCTACCCACCCACTCCCACTTCTTGGCTCTGGTGTTCCTCTGTACTGGGGCATATAAAGTTTGCAATACCGAGGGTCCTATAGGGTTGCAGAACCCTTCAGCTCCATGGGTACTTTCTCTAGCTCCTACATTGGGGGACCTGTGTTCCATCTAATAGCTGAATGTGAGCATCTACTTCTGTGTTTGCCAGGCACTGGCATTGCTGCACAAGAGACAGCTATATCAGGGTCCTCTCAACAAAATCTTGCTGGCATATGTGATAGTGTGCACATTTGGAGGCTGATTGTGGGATGGATCCCAAGGTGCGGCAGTCTCTAGATGGTCCATTCTTTTGTCTCAGCTCCAAAATTTGTTTCTGTAACTCCTTCCAAGGGTGTTTTGTTCCAAATTCTAAGAAGGGGCAAAGTGTCCACACTTTGGTCTTCGTTCTTCTAGAGTTTCATGGGCTTTGCAACTCATAATTTGGGTATTCTAAGCTATCAGTGAGTGCATATCATGTGTGTTCTTTTGTGATTGGGTTACCTCACTCAGGATGATACCCTCCAGGTCCATCCATTTATGTAGAAATTTCGTAAATTCATTCATTTTAATAGCAGAGTAGTACTCCATAGTGTAAATGTACCACATTTTCTGTATCGATTCCTCTGTTGAGGGGCATCTGGGTCCTTTCCAGCTTCTGACTATTAGGAATAAGGCTGCTATGAACATAGTGGAACATGTGTCCTTCTTACCGGTTGGGTCATCTTCTGGATATATGCCCAGGAGAGGTATTGCAGGATCCTCCAGTAATACTATGTCCAATTTTCTGAGGAACTGCCAGACTGATTTCAAGAGTGGTTGTACAAGCTTGCAATCCCACCAAAAATAGAGGAGTGTACCTCTTTCTCTACATCCTCGCCAGTATCTCCTGTCACCTGTATTTTTGATTAGCCATTCTGACTAGTGTGAGGTGGAATCTCAGGGTTGTTTTGATTTGTATTTCCCTGATGATGAAGGATGCTGAACATTTTTTCAGGTGCTTCTCAGCCATTCGGTATTCCTCAGTTGAGAATTTTTTTTAACTCTGAGCTCCTTTTTTAATGGGGTTATTTGACTTTCAGGAGTCTACCTTCTTCAGTTCTTTATATATATTGGATATTAGTCTCCTATCAGATTTAGGATTGGTAAAGATAATTTCCAAATCTGTTGGTGGCCTTTTTGTCTTATTGACAGTGTCTTTTCCCTTAAAGATGCTTTGAAATTGTATGAAGTCCGATGTGGACTATCGATCTTAGAGCACAACCCATTGCTGTTCTATTCAGGAATTTTTCCCCCGTGCCCATATTTTCGAGGGTTTTCCCCACTTTCTCCTCTATAAGTTTCAGTGTCTCTGGTTTTATGTGGAGCTCCTTGATCCACTTAGATTTGACCTGAGTGCAAGGAGATAGGAATGGATCAATTTGCATTATTCTACACGTTGACCGCCAGTTGTGCCAGCACCATTTGTTGAAAATGCTGTCTTTTTTTCCACTGGATGGTTTTAGCTCCCTTGTCAAAGATTAAGTGACCATAGGTGTGTGAGTTCATTTCTGGGTCCTCAATTCTATTCCATTGGTCTACTTGTCTGTCGCTATACCACTACCATGCAGTTTTTATCACAATTGCTCTGTAGTACAGCTTTAGGTCAGGCATGGTGATTCCACCAGAGGTTCTTTTATCCTTGAGAAGAGTTTTTGCTCTCCGAGTTTTTTTTTTTTTTTTTTTTTTTTTTTATTCCAGATGAATTTTCAAATTGCCCTTTCTAATTTGTTAAAGAATTGAGTTTGAATTTTTATGGGGATTGCATTGAATCTGTAGATTGCTTTTGGCAAGATAGCCATTTTTACTATATTGATCCTGCCAATCCATGATAATGGGAGATCTTTCTATCTTCGGAGATCTTCTTTGGTTTGTATCTTCAGAGACTTGAGGTTCTTATCATAGAGATCTTTCACTTCCTTAGTTAGAGTCACCACAAGGTATTTGATATCATTTGTGACTATTGTGAAGGGTGTTGTGTACTGGGTAGTTTTGTGTCAACTTGACACAGCTGGAGTTATCACAGAGAAAGAGCTTCAGTTGAGGAAATGCCTCCATGAGATCCAACTGTAAGGCATTTTCTCAATTAGTGATCAAGGGGGAAAGGCCCCTTGTGGGTGGGGCCATCTCTGGACTGGTAGTCTTGGGTTTTATAAGAGAGCAGGCTGAGCAAGCCAGGTGAGGCAAGCCAGTAAAGAACATCCCTCCATGGCCTCTGCATCGGCTCCTGCTTTCTGACCTGCTTGAGTTCCAGTCCTGACTTCCTTGGTGATGAAAAGAAGTATGGAATTGTAAGCCGAATAAACCCTTTCCTCCCCAACTTGCTTCTTAGTCATGATGTTTGTGCAGGAATAGAAACCCTAAGACATGTTGTTTCTCTAATTTCTTTCTCAGCCTGTTTATCTTTTGTGTAGAGGAAGGCCATTGACTTGTTTGAGTTAATGTTATATCCAATTACTTCACTGAAGCTGTTTATCAGGTTTATGAGTTCTCTGGTTGAATTTTTAGGGTCACTCTGGCTAGAACTTCAAGTACTATATTGAATAGGTAGGTAGAAAGTGGGCAGCCTTCTCTAGTCCCTGATTTTAGTGGGATTGCTTCCAGCTTCTCACCATTTTCTTTGATGATGGCTACTGGTTTGCTGTCGATTGCTTTTAACATGTTTAGGTATGTGCCTTTAATTCCTGATATTTCCAAGACTATTATCATGAATGGGTGTTGGATTTTGTCAAATGCTTTCTCAGCATCTAAAAAGAAGATCATGTGGCTTTTGTCTTTGAGTTTGTTTATATAGTGGATTATGTTGATGGATTTCCATATTTTAAACCATTCCTGCATCCCTGGAATAAAACCTAATTGGTCAGGATGGATCATTGCTTTGATGTGCTCTTGGATTCGGTTAGCAAGAATTTTATTTAGTATTTTTGCATTGATATTCATAAGGGAAATTGGTCTGAAGTTCTCTATCTTTGTGGGTCTTTCTGTGGTTTAGGTATCAGAGTAATTGTGGCTTCATAGAATGAACTGAGTAGAGTACCTACTGTTCCTATTTTGTGGAATAGTTTGAGAAGAACTGGAATTAGAACTTCTTTGAATGTCTGATAAAATTCTGCACTAAACCGATCTGGTCCTGCGCTTGTTTGTTTGTTTGATTGTTTGTTTGTTTGTTTGTTTGGGAGACTATTAATGACTGCTTCTATTTCTTTAGGGGATTTAGCATTGTTAAATCATTTATCTGGTCCTGATTTAACAGTGGTATCTGGTATCTGTCTAGGGATATGCCCATTTCATCGAGGTTTTCCTGTTTTGTTTAGTATAGCCTTTTGTAGAAGGATCTGATGGTATTTTGGGTTTCTTCGGGATCTGATGTTATGTCTCTTTTTTCATTTCTGATTTTTTTAATTAGGTCGCTGTCCCTGTGTCCTCTAGTGAGTCTGGCTAAGGGTTTATCTATCTTGTTGATTTTCTCAAAGAACCAGATCCTCGTTTGGTTGATTCTTTGATTAGTTCTTCTTGTTTCCACTTGGTTGATTTTGCCCCTGAGTTTTATGATTTCCTGTCATCTACTCCTCTTGGGTGAATTTGCTTCCTTTTGTTTTAGAGGTTTTCGGTGTGGTGTCAAGCTGCTAGTGTGTGCTCTCTCTATTTGTTTTATTTTTTATTTTTTATTTTTGGAGGCACTCAGAGCTATGAGTTTTCCTCTTAGAAATGCTTTCATTGTGTCCCATAAGTTTGGGTATGTTGTGGCTTCATTTTCATTAATCTCTAAAGAGTCTTTAATTTCTTTCTTTATTTTTTTCTTGACCAAGGTATCCTTGAGGAGAGTGTTGTTCAGTTACCACATAAATGTTAGCTTTCTATTACTTATGTTGTTATTGAAGATCAGCCTTAGTCCATGGTGATCTGATAGAATGCATGGGACAATTTCAATATTTTTGTACCTGTTGAGGCCTCTTTTGTGACCAATTATATGGTCAATTTTGGAGATGCTGAGAAGAAGTTATATCCTTTTGTTTTAGGAAAAAATGTTCTGTAGATATCTGTTAGATCCATTTGTTTCATAACTTCTCTTAGTTTCACTGTGTCCCTGTTTATTTTCTGTTTCCATGATCTGTCCATTGATGAAAGTGGTGTGTTGAAGTCTCCCACTATTTTTGTGTGAGGTGCAATGTGTGCTTTGAGCTTTACTAAAGTTTCTTTAATGAATGTGGCTGCCCTTGTATTTGGAGCACAGATATTCAGAATTGAGTGTTCCTCTTGGAAGATTTTAACTTTGATTGGTATAAAGGGCCCCTCCTTGTCTTTATTGATAACTTTGGGTTGGAAGTAAATTTTATTCGATATTAGAATGGCTACTCCAGCTTGTTTCTTCAGACAGTTTGCTCAGAAAATTGTTTTCCAGCTTTCATTCTGAGATAGTGTCTGCCTTTTTCAATGAGATGGGTTTGCTGTAGGCAGCAAAATGTTTGGTTCTATTTGTGTAGCCAGTTATGTTAGTCTATGTCTTTTTATTGGGGAATTGAGTCCATTGATATTAAGAGATATTAAGTAAAAGTAATTGTTGCTTCCTATTATTTTTGTTGTTAGAATTTTCTTTCTGTTCCTGTGGCTGTCTTCTTTTAGATTTGTTGAAGGATTATTTTTTTTTCCTTTTTCTGTTATTATCCTTTGAAGGGCTGGATTCCTGGAAAGATATTGTGTGAATTTGGTTTTGTCATGGAATACTTTGGTTTCTCCATCTATGATAATTGAGAGTTTGGCTGGGTATTGTAGCCTGGGCTGGGATTTGTGTTCTCTTTGTGTCTGAATAACATCTGTCCAGGATCTTTTGGCTTTCATAGTCTCTGGTGAGAAGTCTGGAATAATTCTAATAGGCCTGCCTTTATATGTTATTTGGCCTTTTTCCCTTGCTGCTTTTAATATTTTGTGTTTATTTAATGCATTTGTTGTTCTGATTATTATGTGTCGGGAGGAATTTCTTTACTGCTCCAATATATTTGGAGTTCTGTAGGCTTCTTGTATGTTCATGGGCATTTCTTTCTTTAGGTTTGGGAAGTTTTCTTCTATAATTTTGTTGAAGATATTTGCTGGCCCTTTAAGTTGAAAATCTTCATTCTCATCTACTCCTATTATCCATAGGTTTGGTCTTCTCATTTTGTCCTGGATTTTCTGGATATTTTGAGTTAGGATATTTTTGCAGTTTGCATTTTCTTTGATTGTTGTGTCCATGTTCCCTATGGAATCTTCTGCACCTGAGATTCTCTCTTCCATCTCTTGTATTTTGTTGCTGATGTTCGCATCTATGGTTCCTGATTTCTTTCCTAGGGTTTCTATCTCCAGAGTTGTCTGCCTTTGAGTTTTCTTTATTTTTTCTATTTTCCTTTTTAGATCCTGCATGTTTTTGTTCACTTCTATCTCCTGTTTGATACTGTTTTCCTGTAACTCTTTAAGACATTTTGCGTTTCCTTTTTAAAGGCTTCTAGCTGTTTACCTGTGTTTTCATGTATTTCCTTCTTAAGGTCCTCCAACATCATCATTGGAAGTGATTTTGGATTCATGTCTTTCTTTTCTGATGTGATGGTGTATCCAGGAGTTGTTATGGTGGGAGAGTTTTATTCTGATGATGCCATGTAACCTTGGTTTCTGTTACTTCCGCTCTTCATGTGACTTGCTTGTGCCTTTTAGGACCTGCTCAAGCCTGATCACATATGTACAACTTCCAGTTGATAATGGATTGTTGCTGTGCACAAGCTACTTTTTAGCTTCATTGGTTAGATATTACTCAGCTCATGAGATGCAGGTCAGATTACATGGCAATTTGGTAGCTCATTGTCAAATGTTCAGTTTCTACTGAGACCTAATATCAGGCCAAGAACTGTCACTCAAATAGAGAATCGCTATCTGCAAAAATCATTTGTCCAAAGTACCTAGGGTTTCCTCTGTAATACATGTGTAGGGGCCTGATAAATGCTCCAAGCAGCATCCCCATCTGCCACTGTCACCTCATGTGCCTAGTCATAGAAAAACATGCACAGCAGCCTGGACCTGTTAAAGAAACTTCTCCTATTTCTGTACCCACACAAAGCTAGCTTCTCTTCAAGTCACTTGGTATATGGTATGCTTACCTTAATCTCTTGTGTGAGCCATTTATTATTATTTTCCCAGTTTCTGACTGTATAATTTGGATATTATACTTATAAGTTGGCAGATATATGCATCAGAACATGGAATATGTTAGAAGAATCAAAAGGAGAGTTAGAAGGGGGCAATAGGAAGATGAACATAAACAGGGTACGTACATAAAATTTTTCAAAGAATAAATAAAACCATTAAAAAACAAACAAATATACAATGACCATAAAATATTGCTATACTAAATTATAAAACAGAAATATTTATATGTACAAAGAAATAAATTCCAAGCCAGAAATTCAACAGGGAATCTACAGCATAATAAGGTATATATCAATTAGAAAAATATCAAATTAAAATTATAAGCTAGAAAGTATTAAAGGGAAAAAAATGGATGAATTTAATAGCTTATGCTTAAGAATAATTGGCAAATCAGAAGCCTTGTAAGAAACAATAGAAATAAAGTTTAAGAGGAATAGAAGAGAAAAATAATAATGCTGAAGGCAGAGGTCAGCATAACAGGAGTGTGAATTGGAATCTCAGACTCACAGGGAAGGTAGAAAGAAGCAGAAGATATTTAAACGAATAAAGAAGCCAAAACTATACAATGGGAAAAAAAAAGAAAACATCTTCAACAAATGGTGCTAGTCTAACTGGATGTCTGCATGTAGAAGAATGCAAATAGATACATAATTATCACCCTGCACAAAACTCAAGTCCAAGTAGATCACAGACCTCAACATAAAACCAGATACACTAAATCTAACAGAAAAGAAAGTGGGAATTGTCTTGAATGCGTTGGTACAGGAGACAAACTCCTAAGCAGAACACCAGTGGCTCAGGCTCTAAGATTAACAATTGATAAATGTGACCTCATGAAACTGAAAAGCTTCTGTAAGGCAAAACCCACCATCAATAAGACAAAACAACAGTCTACAGAATGGGGAAAGATCTTCACCAACCCTATATCTGACAGAGGGCTCTCCAAAATATATAAAGAACTCAAGAAGTTAGACTCCAACAAAGCAAATAACCCAATTAAAAATGGGGTACAGAGCTAAACAGAGAATTCTCCACAGAGGAATCTCTACTAGTGGAGAAGCACTTTTAAAAAAAATCAACATTCTTATTAGTCATCAGGAGAATGCAAATCAAAACAACTCTGAGATTCCATCTTAACACCTATCAGAATGGCTAAGATCTAAACTCAGGCGAGGATGTGGAGAAAGGGGAACATTCCTCCAGTGCTAGAGTGGAAACTTGCACAACCACTTTGGAAATCAATTTGGTGGTTTCTTAGAAAATTGGGAATAGCTCTACCTCAAGACACAGCTGTACCACTCCTGGACATATACCCAAAGATCAGGTGTCCATAGTATGTGGATTTATTTCTGTGACTTTGATTCTATTCTGTTGATCAATCTGTCTATATTTATGTCAATATCTTGTGATTTTTATTACTATTGCTCTGAAGTATAGCTTACAATCAGGGATAGGGATACCACCAGAAATTATTTAATTATACAGGATTGTTTTAGCTACCCTGGGTTTTTTGTTTTTCTATATGAAATTGAGAAATGCTCTTTCAAGGTCTGTAATGAATTGTGTTGGAATTTTGATGTGAATTGCATTGAATCTGTAAATTGATTTTGATAAAATGACCATTCTTAGTATGTTACTCCTACCAATACGTGGACAAGGAGATATTTCCATCCTAATATCTTCCTCAATTTCTTTCTTTAGAGACACAAAGTTCTTGTCATACAGGACTTACACATCATATGTTAGAGTTACACCAAAATATTTTATATTTTTTGTGACTATTGTGAAGAGTGTTGTTCACCTAATTTCTTTCTCAATTTATTTATAATTTTTATACAGGAGAAATATTGATATTTTTTAGCTAAGCTTGTTTCTGGCCACTTTGCTGAAGGTGTTTTTTCAGCTGTAGTAATTCTCTGGTAGAATTTTGGGAATCATTTATGTGTACTATTATATGCATGAATAGTGATACCTTGACTTTTTCCTTTCCAATATGTAGCTACTCGATCTCCTTTAGTTGTCTTATTTCTCTGGCTAGAACTTCAAGTACTATATTGAATATGTAGGGAGATAGTGGAGAGTCTTGTCTTTTCCCTGATTTTAATGTAATTGCTTTAAGTTTCTCTTCATTTAGCTTGATGTTGGCTATTGGCTTCCTGTATATTGCTTTGATTATGTCTAGGTAAGTTTCTCTAATCAAGTATGAGGAGGGAATTTGGGAGGTTTGGGAGAAAGAAGGGTAATGGGGGGCATCTCTGATCTCTCTAAGACGGGGTTAGGGGTAGGGTGGAGTGGGGTAAGGGAGAGATGTTACTCTGACTGTTATCTCCCTTTGAAATCCTTTTCCCTAGCTGGGCTGCCTTGTCTGACCTCAGTGGGAGAGGATGTACCACCTAGTCCTGCTGCAACTTGATGTGCCAGGGAGAGTTGGTATTCCCGGAGAAAAGGGAGTGGGGGATGAGAGTGGGACTGGGAGGAGAGGAGGGAGGAGAGGCTGTAATCAGGATGTAAAGTGAATAAGCAAATAAGTTAAGGAAAACAACAACAAAAAGAAACTGGATTAATTTCAATTTATTCAAGAACATTGGTTATTTCCATTAAGTACTGTAGTATTATGTATATGAATATAAAAATCCTTTCATCAAAGCAAGGAAGAGAGCACAAAACTGCCCTTAAGTCATTGAAGACCTGGAGCACCTATGGGCCTCCCACGAGGTTCTCACAAAACCTCCAACCTCCAACCCAAGAGCCTGTGTCTGACAGAGCTGGTATGAGAAAAGGAGACAATCCTTCCCCAGGTTTTAGCCAGACTCTGAGTACACAATGGGATAGTGAGGAGCCCAGTGAAAGCAATTAGTGATTTGTCCTGTGACCCTCTAGCACAATGTTTTGCAGGTCCAGTTGGACATGACATGTTTTCATTGGAAAGGCACATTTATAGTACCTAATGACAGCCCATGTCAAGTGGCATATTGGTTTTGTGTTTGTTTGTTTGTTTGTTTGTTTGTTATTGGTAGACATCTCATTTTTTTCAATTTTTTGTTAGGTATATTCTTCATTTACATTTCAAATGGTATCCTGAAAGTCCCCTATACCCTCCCCCCTGCCCTTCTCTCCTTCCCACCCACTCCCACTTCTTGGCCCTGGCATTCCCCTGTACTGGGGCATATAAAGTTTGCAAGACCAAAGGGCCTCTCTTCCCAATGAGGGTCAACTAGGCCATCTTCTGCTACATATGCTGCTAGAGACACGAGGTCTGGGGAGTACTGGTTAGTTCATATTGTTGTTCCACCTATAGGGTTGCAGACCCCTTGAGCTCCTTGGGTACTTTCTCTAGCTATTCCATTGGGGGCCCTGTGTTCCATCCAATAGATGACTATAAATATCCACTTCTGTATTTGCCAGGTACCGGCATAGCCTCGCAAGAGACAACTATATCAGGGTCCTTTCAGCAAAATCTTGCTGGCATATGCAATAGTGTCTGTTTGGTGGCTGATTATGGGATGGATCCCTGGGTGGGGCAGTTTCTGGATGGTCATCCTTTTGTCTCAGCTCCAAGCTTGTCTCTGTAACTCCTTCCATGGGTATTTTGTTCTCTATTCTAAGGAGGAATGAAGTATCCACGTGTTGGTCTTTCTTCTAGATTTTCTTGTGTTTTGCAAATTGTACCTTGTTGGGAACTAAAAAGGGGGCCCAGGGGAAAGAGTGGGGAGGAGAAGACCCACACCCTAACAGAGTTCCACCTATGCTCTTGTCAGTCAGGTGTGGGAGGGTTGCTATCTACCTTCCACTCATTCCCGGGTGGGCATCCAAGCCTTTGACACACTCTTCCGGGTGTGGCAAGGGGCAGGCAGTCCTACCTGGGATTCCTGGAGCTACTTTGCTAAAGCCACCAGTGTTATGGGAGAGAGGGATGAGAGAAGAGGCTCCCAACACCTGTGAGAGTGAGCACAGCGGATCTAGATGAGCAGAGACTGGCTATGGTTTTAGAGCTTTATTGTAGAAAGGCAGGGAGAAAGAGAGAAGGTAGAAGAGAGAGAGAGAGAGAGACAGAGAGAAAGGGCTAGAAAGAAAGAGACTTAGAGGGAGAGAAAAGAGGAGAGGAGAGAGGAGAAGACAAAGAGAGGGGAGAGAGGCTGAGAGTGAGGGGTAAGAGGTAAGAGAGTGAGAAGTAAGTAAGATACAAGTAAGAGAGCAAGCAGGGGCTGAACAACCCTTTTTATGGCCTTTACTGTTGCTAGGTAACTGGGGAGGAGTTTAGCCTGAAGGTCAGAAGCTTGGGCCATTGCCTACATGACTTCTAGCCATGCTTCTCTTCTGGGGGCTGTGGGGGTCTGTATCTAAGGCAGGATCCAGAGTTTTAGGAGCATGAGGGAAATTCACTCCTACTATGTCATGAAGGTGAATTATCACCATTTTTGAGGTTCAGACCTCAGCTTAACTGGAGACCAGCCTGTCTGTGCATAGCCCAATAACCCACAGTATCTTGGGTATTCTAAGTTTCTGGGCTAATATCCACTTAACAGTGAGTGCATATCTAATGACTCCTTTTGTGATTGGGCTACCTCACTCAGGATGATGCCCTCCAGGTCCATCCATTTGCCTAGGAATTTCATAAATTCATTCTTTTTAATAGCTGAGTAGTACTCCATTGTGTAAATGTACCACATATTCTGTATCCATTCTTCTGTTGAGGGGCATCTGGGTTCTTTCCAGGTTCTGGCTATTATTAATAAGGCTGCTATGAACATAGTGGAGCATGTGTACATATTACCAGTTGGAACATCTTCTGGGTATATGCCCAGGAGAGGTATTGCTGCATCATCCAGTAGTACTATGTCCAATTTTCTGAGGAACTGCCAGACTGATTTCCAGAGTGGTCGTACAAGCTTGCAATCCCATCAGCAATGGAGGAGTGTTCTTCTTTCTCCACATCCTTGCCAGTATCTGCTGTCACCTGAATTTTTGATCTTAGCCATTCTGACTGGTGTGTGGTGGAATCTCAGGGTTGTTTTGATTTGCATTTTCCTGATGATTAAGGATGTTGAACATTTTTTCAGGTGCTTCTTAGCCATTCAGTATTCCTCAGTTAAGAATTCTTTGTTTAGCTCTGTACCCCATTTTTAATGGAGTTATTTGAATTTATGGAGTCTAGCTTCTTAAGCTCTTTGTTTATATAATATAAATATATATAAATACAAATACTAATATATTGGATATTAGTCCCCTATCAGATTTAGGGTTGGGAAAAATGTTTTCCCACTCTGTTGGTGGCCTTTTTGTCTTATTGACAGAGACACAAATTTATAGAGGAGTAAGTGGGGAAAAGCCTCAAAGATATGGGCACAGGGGAAAAATTCCTGAACAGAACAGCAATGGCTTGGGCTGTAAAATCAAGAATTGACAAATGGGACCTCATAAAATTGCAAAGCTTCTGTAAGGCACATTGTTTTTGACAAATCAGTTTCCTTTAGACTACACCTTCAAGCCACTTAAGGTTGCATTTACAACAAAAATTTATCATCTAAATATCAACAATAATGGCAGCATTTATCTTGATAATCTCAGATCACAGTGTCTCCTGCTTTAACTATTTCTAATGTTCATTTATCCATTTGTTCACTGCTATGTGATCCAAACCCTGATGATCTCCTAGTGCCAGAGACTTCACAGATCTAAAACAGATAGTGATAAATACAACAGAATATCTTGGGAATGGACTCAGAAGTATGCCATGTGATGTTACCTTAAAGTCAGAATAACTTGCATTTTATAGCTGGAATAAACTTCAAATTCCTATTCCTTTTTTTGATCTCATGTTTTTCTTTTTTTTTCTTTTTGTTTATTTCCCTCCTTTCATTCACACGTTTATCTAAGAGACTTAAATTCTTTCAGCTTTAGACAATAACTACTTTTAGAATCTGCAAAGTAGTTACAAGAAAACAGTTGCCCAAGATTCAGAATCTTTTTAAAAAACTGGAGCTTGTCCAGATACATATGTAGCCAAGGATGAGACAGTGTTTGAGACAGTGTTTCTCTGTGTAGCCACATCTGTTGTGGAACTCAATTTGCAAATCAGGCTGGCCTCAAACTCACAGAGATCTACCTGCCTCTGCCTCTTGAGTGCTAGTATTAAAGGCATATGCCACCACTGCCTGGCTAAAATAATATTTTTAAAATAACATGGTTACATGCCAAATTGACAAGGGGTGGATAAGCCTATACTGATAGATAATTTCACAGAATCTAGAAACACCCTGGGGAAAAATGTTTGCGCATGCCTGGGGCCAGGGAGATGTTAATTTCTTTGGTTATCGAAGGAGGGAGACCTAATCTAATTGCATAATGAATGAAAAGAAGTAAGTGAAGTACCTGAGCTCATCTCCTGTTGGTTCCTAAATGCAAAAGCAATGAGACCAGCTAGCCTCCTGTTTCTTCCATTTCTATCGCCATATCTTCTCTGCTATGATGGATTGTCTTTCTTAAACTGATTGCCAAAATCATCTCTTATTTTCTTAAATTGTTTCTTGTTGGTTATTTTGACACATCTATGAGAAAAGGAACTAATATAGTATGGACATGGTGGTGACTTGGAAAAGTTATGGAGTTACATGTGATGACCGTGGTCTGACCAGGAAGAGACAGGGACAGATAGTCCAGGTGTCTAAACACAAAAAAGTAAATAGATATGTCTTAGATAACTGAGAGCCCTATGTGGTTAACAAGCAATTGGGGCATACCAGGGCTTACAAATAAATAAATAAATAAATATGATCCATGTTTCACCTTCTACTTTCCTTCATTGTTACATCCTCCCCCATCACATAAAGAAAATATCACACACACACACACACACACACACACACACATACACACAGACAGACAGACAGACAGACAGACACACACACACACACACACACACACACAGAGAGAGAGAGAAAAAGAGAGAGAGAGAGAGAGAGAGAGAGAGAGAGAGAGAGAGAGAGAGAGAGAGAGAGAGAGAGTCAAACAGCATTTAATTCCTGTGTAGCAACAAGGACATCTTGCATGCAGTTCAGTCTTGTTAAGGAATGGGAGAAGCAAAATGAGGCTTTAGTCAATGATAGAGATAGGAAGGGATTTAGATGGGTCTTGAGGCTTTGAAGATGAAGTATTAACCAGGTTGCTTGAAAGATCGCTGTGTCTTCCCTTTTGATGACCCCAAGCACAGAGTACATCACTGTTGTCTTCATATTCTTTTTCACTTTCTGAGGAGCTTTCACCAAAAGCACGTTGCTTTTCATAAACAAAACAACATTTGGATGAGCGACGGCCCAAGTGTTCATTGTCAATAGTGTCACTAGACCACCCAACCTTATTGCCTGACTTCCCCTTCTCTAACTTGTTGGACATATTGCTACTTTTTAGCTTATCACCCAGCACAACTGTGGGATCTGAGATGGATCTTCAGTCAGCTTAGCAGAACTGGAAGCCTGGCAGAGGAGAGAAATCAATGTATCCAAAGAGTCTGAGGAAATAGGAATTTGAAATCAAGTCAGAGTCACAATTAAAATTTAATGTTGCAATTATTTTTATCTTAGAATTTGTACACAACTTACTCTTGTTTCTCAGTTGTTGTATGTTCAAATTCATATCTTGAGATCACAGAAAATAATTTGGTTTTAAGGGAAATGGTAGAAAGAAAATTTGGGTCTGACTATTTCAATTTCCTCCTGTCAAATGAAAAGGCAAATGCTACCTCTAAATACATATCTTTGTGAAAATAAGATTAGAGAAAGCACCACATGGATTTTAACTTCTGATTTTACTTGAGTAATAACAACAGATACACATGATCATTATTTATTTCTGCCATATAAGTGATTCTCTGAGTAAGTCTATGGCCTCCTATGTGAACTGATGAGGGTTTGAAGATATGGCTAGAAAAGAACTCAAGTGCCAGGATATAATGGGAATCCAAATTTCATACTAGAATCCTTCAAGAATTATTAATTTATTGTACAAAGAATGTAATTTACTGTGTATCTAAATTTTAATGACATTCCAATATGACGGCAGGAAATGGATAGTTTAGAGACTTTGGAGGTTAGTTATTAATATAGATGAGTAAACAAGCATGAACCAATGTCAGTAGTGGTGATAAACAGAACGAAGACAATTGTAGATAATTTGGTCACTGAAAGGGAAAAGTACTTGTTATTAAGGGTGGACATAAATTAGAATGGGGGCAACATCAGACCTGATACAGAGGAGGACAAGACCAGGCCAGAAAAGTTAGCAAACTAATAACCATTGAAAATCAGAATCCTTGGGTTTTAAGTGGCCCACTTTATAACATACCCATTTAATTAGAATCTCCAACAGGTCTTTCTGGTCTTATCTAGATATTTTGTCAGCAGACATCCTTAGGAGACCAGTTTTGCTGTGGCTTTGTTGTGCTTGCTTCCATGACAACTAAAGACACAAATAGAATGTATTGTTTCTATCCCCCAAGAGACCTGCCTTTGAGTAGTCAACCTACTGATTGACTAGCAAAATAGTTTACCTTATACATTCTTGTGTCATGAGGGACGAGACCTTTACAAAATAAATAAATTGAACTTAAAAACCCCACAACCTTAAGTCATTTTAATTCCTGTCAGTGCTTGGCAAGGCCTGAGAATTTCATCTACATTATGGATCTGTTAAAGCTCTGGTCCTCAAATTTAGGTGTCAGAACTTCTTGAGAAAATTTTCATCAGTGTATACATATTGAATAAAGCAATGGGTTTCATAAGGCTGCCTTGTATAAATATATCACTTACTTTGACTATATTCACTTTCCATTACTCTCTTCTATCTCCCACAAGTGTCCTTTTCCATGTTTAATACATTTTTTAAAATAACATGTCCTCAGTTCCAACCCAGAAAGTCTAAAACCCAAACCTGCTATAAATCTTTTAATGTTTTACATTCTAAAATTATGACTGAAAAGTGGTTTGAAAACATTGTGTGGGTCAACATGTTGTTGGCCAAACAAAATATATCAGCAGCCAAAGTCTAGCTCATGATCCCAAAGCATACAATACCAGTAGACTTTAAGTTTTTATTTAATTCTTTTAAAATGTATGTGGGTGACATCTTTGGTAAAATTTTAAATGATATCTGTATAGGTAACTTTAGAATAACACAAATAAAAATATTTTAAAATAACAGGTCCTCAATGACAACATTTTACGTTGTCACAAGTTTATTGAATCTCAATTATGGACATTGGCAAAGAATTATTAATTAAAAAGAAGCCTGCTTGAGAGCAAAGCACCTTTTTACTTGTATTCATCAGGGTTTTTTTTTCTTTTTGTTATATAGTTCAATTCATGTTTTGGTTCGTGCAGACATCATTGCAGTTAGCACATAGAAATATTCCAACCTCTCAAACTATCTCTTCCTACCCACATTATTAAAAATCTTCTTGATCCCTGGCAATAATGATTTGTGCTGCATCTGTATAAATTCATTATCTATATAATGCATTGTAAAGGAATTATAGACATTTTGAAATTGGATTTTTTTCACTCTCTGTAATGCCCCTGAAACTTATTCAATTATTGTTTCTTCTTTATTATTGCTGACTAGTGTTGCATTTATGAATTAACAAAGTTGTTGAAGATATTTAGGTTGTTTTCATTTTTGAAACTATCATGAATAAAGTTATAGTCAATACTCATACAAGACTTGTCAGAGCGCATAAGTTTTCCTACTTCTAGAATAAATGCCTAAAGGATGTGGCAACACTTGTTTGTTTTGTTTATTAGATATTTTCTTTAGTTACATTTCAAATGTTATTCTCTTTCCTAGTTTCCCCTCCAAAAACACTCTATTCCTTCCCCCTTTCCCCTGCTCAAGAACCCACCCACTCCCACTTCCTAGAACTGTCTGTCCCCTGTACCGGGGCTTAGAACAACACAGGACCAAGGGCCTCTTTTCCCATTGATGACCAACTAGGTCATCCTCTGCTGCATATGCATGAGTAGGCCCTCTCTGTATTTTCTTTGATTGGTTGTTTAGTCCCAGGGAGCTCAGGGGTGCTGGTTCGTTCATATTGTTGTTCTTCCTAGGGGAATGCAAATCCTTTCAGCTTCTTGGGAACTTTCTTTAGCTCCTTCAATGGGGATCCTGTGCTCCTTCTAATGGATGACTGTGAGCATCTACTTCTGTATTAGTCAGGCACTGGCAGAGCCTCTCAGGAGACACCTATATCAGGCTCCTGTCAGCAAGCTCTTGTTGGCATCCACAATAGTGTCTAGTTTTGGTGTTTGTTTTGGGGATGGATCCCCAGGTAGGGCAGTCTCTGGATGATCATTCCTTCAGTCCCTGCTTCACACTTTGTCTCTGTAACTGCTTCCATTGGCATTTTGTTTCCCCTTCTAAGAAGGACCAAAGTGTCTACACTTTGGTCTTCCTTCTTCTTGAGTTTGATGTGTTTTGCAAATTGTATCTTGGATATTCTGAGCTTCTGGGCTAATATCCACGTATGAGTGAGTGCACATCAGGTGAGTTCTTTTGTGATTGTGTTACCTCACTCAGGATTATATCTCACAGATCCATCCATTAGCCTAAGAATTTCATAAATTCATAGTATATATACTATCATATGCATAATAGTATATATAAGTGATACTAAAAGTTTCACCAGAGAACTCCTAAAGCTGATAAACAACTTCAGTGAAGTAGCTGGATATAAAATTAACTCAAACAAATCAATGGCCTTTCTCTACACAAAGGATAAAGAGGCTGAGAAAGAAATTAGGGAAACAACACCCTTCACAATAGTTACAAATAATATAAAATACATTGGTGTGACTCTAACTAAGGAAGTGAAAGATCTGTATGATAAGAACTTCAAGTCTCTGAAGAAAGAAATCAAAGAAGATCTCAGAAGTTGGAAAGATCTCCCATGCTCATGGATTAACAGGATCAATATAGTAAAAATGGCTAAAAATACCTAAACGTTTATAGGAATTCACTGACAGAAAGGAAAGGTGATGCTCAAAGTCTCAGGGCAGTGCTACAATGCATAGGCAAGCAATACCATTTAAATGGAGAGATTTAAAAAAATCATTTCTTCACCCATAAACCAGAACCAATTATTCAATATGGCCAAGTACCATGTTTTATTAGAGTTATTTCTGAATTAGATCATTGAACAGGATTCTAACCTAAATAACAAATTTTATCTAAAACATTTTCTAGACCAAAAAGCATGCTTTGAGCCCTCCTTAAATAAAAAGGCCCATAGTGTATGAAACTAATCAACCATAGATCCTATATTTACTCCACCAATCCTCAGGACAGTTTATACTCTTTGTCCTAGTTGGGATTTTATTTATGTGAACAGACATTATGACCATGGCAAGTATTATAAAGGACAACATTTAATTGGGGCCGGCTTACAGGTTCAGAGGTTCAGGCCATTATCATTGTATTAGTCAGTGTTCTCTGGAGCCCCTTCAAGATCTAACACAAAAGCCTATGACTCCAGTGTCAAGATCCAAACCAAAGGCACATTGTCTTCATGCTTCAATATCAGGCTCACAGGTTTGCCCTCCATTTCTAGATTGAAGTTCATTGCAAATATACTCAAGTTGACAACCAAGAATAGTCATCACAATGTGTAAGGAGAGAGTAAACATCCTTATATTCCTCTGTTTAGTGAAATTGCTTAGAGTTTTTCTCCATTTAAATTGATATTGGCTATATTTAGGCTTGCTGTAAACTGCCTTTATAGTGTGGAGGTATATCCAGTTTTACCCCTAGTTTCTTCAGGACTGTTATTTTGAAAGAATTTTAAACTTAGGCAGTTTCTGCAGCAAAGTGGTAGTAAAGCACATCTTTAATCCCAGCAGCTGGGAAGCAGAGGCAGTTGGATCTCTGTGAGTTCAAGGCCATCCTGGTCTACAGAATGAGATCCAAGACTGCCTGGACTACACAGAGAAACCCTGCCTCAAAAAACCAAAACCAAATGAGATAAAACAAACACAATTTTTTTTTCTAGATCTAATGAAATGATCTTCTGTCTTGTCTTTTAGTCTGTTTATGTGGTAGATATGTATTAGATTTACATATGTTGAACCATCTCTGAATCTCCAAGATGAGGCCAACTTTATTATGGTTGATAACTTTTGATGTATTCTTGAATATGTTTTGGAAGTATTTTCTTGAGAATTGTATTTATGATCATAAAGGATATTGGTCTATAATTTTATGTTGAGTCTTTTTGTGGTTTTGGTAACAGTAATTGCCACACCCACTCCAGTAAAAACTGCATGGCAAGCCCAAAAGCTTGGACGCAGACCCAAGCCAAAAAGTTTCATAAAAACTTAGTCTCCTGGAGCATTGGCCTCCCATAGCACGAATGCTCCAAACTTGTCCTTGCATTAGTCGGTGAATGGATCTGTGTGCTTTCTTTCAGTTTTGTTTTATTATATGTGCCTCCAATGAATGATTTGTCAAATACCTAAATTAGGTTGAACTTTGCTTTCTGGCCTCCACCAATGTCCTAGGCAATTCTTGAGCTGACCCTGTGCTTACAATTTAGTAAGAATGTTACTTATTCACACAAATTGCCTCCAATATTGAAAGAGAGTTAGTGGATGAAATCAGGCATTACTATCTATTACATAGAGTTAGAAATTTCAGAGCAAGCTTAGCAAAATAAGTTTAAAATTCTTATTATAGCTATGTATGGCAGACCACATCACTTAATAGAAGAAAGTCCCCCACAAAATCACTTAGAATAACAGCCAAGTCACTCCCATATACAGGAATTTACAGGGTTTAGGAAGAAGATCAGGCTGTGGTTTAAGGAGGAACTAGAGTATTGCATTATTCATGAGAAGTCTAGTTAGAGCAGAACTTCCTAATTAGAACTATGACTTGGGGGTGAAAGTCCTTGCCCCTGGGAGCATGATGACCTCACACCTGGTTTCTAAGTATATAGCTGACCTTAGATAGAGCTGACTTTGTCTCAGTTGTTATATTGCCTAGTTCCTGCTAGTCTTTATGTATCCATTCCTCTGTTTTGTGTAAAGAGTCATTAAGCATCGGGTAATCTCTATGTACCTTGGCTGATGTGTCACCTAACTTCCTTATTTTCTTCTGTATTAAAAGTCTGATGCTCGCTTTGAGAAATTTAATTCAGATCAACAGTCCATTGTGTTTGTGTCTGTTTTTCACCATGATGACTCCTTGCTCCCCTGAATACCAGGACCTTGGTTCCCCATGGGTTGAGGGTCCAACGGAGTCCAGTCCATGGCAAGTAATAATGGCTTTGAAAAAATTAAGACATACCCCTTCATTTTAAATTTTGTGAAATAATTTGAGGCATATTGTCATGAACTCTCCTTTGAAAATCTTGTAAAATTCTGTGCAACATTAATCTGTCCCTGGACCATGGGTTAGGAGATATTTAATTCTGTTTCACTAAGGGATGTTTATAGATCAATCTGAAATTGTTTATTTCAATTTAATTTAATTTTGGTAGGTCATATGTATCAAGAAATCTATCAGTTTCTTTAAGGATTTCCACTATAGTAGGATATACATTTTTGAAGTATGTCTATATGGTTCTTTGAATTTTCTAGATGATTGTGGTGGTGTCTCTGACTTCATAATTTCATTTTTATTCATTTGGACTCTCTTTTAGTTAATTTGTCTAAAAGCTGGTTAATCTTGGTGCTTTTATAAAGGACTTATTTATATATATTTGTTTTATGTATGAGTGCTCTATCTGCATGTACACCCTCATACCAGAAAAGGGCATCAGAACCCAGTATAGATGGTTGTGAGCCACCATGTGGTTGCTGGGAATTGAACTCAGGACCTCTGGAAAATCAGCTAGTATTCTTAACTGCTGAGATATCTCTCCAGCCCTTCTTGCTTTTTTTTAAAACAGGAAACCAAATTATTCATTTAATTGGCTCTTTGTCTTTGTTACTGTTTTTGTTTCTATCCCTTTAGTTTCATTCCTGAGTTTATTTTATCTCATCTATTCTCTGTAAGGATTGTATTTTCTTGTTTTTTTCTTTCTCTTTCTCTTTTTCTTTTTCTTTTCCTTTTTCTCTTTCTTTTCTTTCTTTCTTTCTTTCTTTCTTAATTTCTTAATTTCTTTCTTTATTTTTTCTTTTTTTTTGCTGTGGGGAAGTCTTTTGTGTTTCTTATTTTTAGTTAGATATTTACTTTATTTACATTTCAAATGTTATTCCCTTTCCTAGTCCCCTCCGAAAATCCCCTATCCTCTTCCCCCGCCCCCGGCTCCCCAACCCATCCACTCCTGCTTCCTGGCCCTGGCATTTCCCTATACTGGAACATATAATCTTCACAAGACCAAGAGCCTCTCCTCCCATTGATGAACGGCTAGGCCATCCTCTGCTACATTTACAGGTAGAGCCACAAGTTCCTCCCTGTGTTTTCTTTTATTGGTGGTTTATTCCCAGGGAGCTCTGGGGTTACTGGTTAGTTCATATTGGTGTTACTCCTATGGTTCTGCAGCCCCCTTCAGCTACTTGGGTACTTTTTCCAGCTCCTTTATTAGGGACCCTATGCTCCGTCTAATGGACAACTGTGAGCATCCACTTCTGTATTAGTCAGGTACTAGCAGAGCCTCTCAGGTGAGAGCTATATCAGGCTCCTGTCAGCAAGCTCTTGTTGGCATCTGCAAAAGGGTCTGCATTTGCTGGTTGTTTATGGGATGATCCCCAGATGAGACAGTATCTGGATAGTAATTCCTTTAATCTCTGCTCTGAACTTTGTCTCTGTAACTCCTTCCATGGGTATTTTGTTCCCCCTTCTAAGAAGAATCAACGTATCCACACTTGGTTTTCCTTCTTCTTGAGTTTCAATGTGTTTTTCAAATTGTATTTTGGATATTCTGAGTTTCTGGGCTAATATGCACTTATCAGTGAGTGAATATATGTGTGTTCTTTTGTGATTCAGTTACCTCAGAATGATATCCTCCAGAGCCAACCATTTGCCTAAAAACTTCATAAATTCATTGTTTTTAATAGCTGAGTAGTACTCCATTGGGTACATGTACCACTTTTCTGTATCCATTCTTCTGTTGAGGGAAATCTGGGTCTTTTCCAGCTTCTGGCTATTATAAATAAGGCTGCTATGAATATAGTGGAGCATGCATCCTATTACAAGTTGGAGCATCTTCTGGATATATGCCCAGGAGTGTCAACCTGTCTTCTTATTGAAGAATTGTAACTATTAGTATTGAGAGTTATTTATGAGAAGTGTTTGTTAATTCTTATTATTGTGTTATTATTGTTGTCTTGTTCTTGCTTAAACTTATTTTGGTTAAATGGTCTGGGCTGTGTATTCCTTGCATCTTTTTGGGTGTATTTACACTTCTTTTCATGCAGAATTTTTCTTTCTAGTTTCTTCTGTAGTACTGAATTGCTGGATAGATATTACTTAAATATAATAATATTTGTTTTTTAAATCAGGAAATGGTCTTATTTATCCACTGATTATAATTGATAGTTTGCTAGGTGTTGTGGTCCTGGCTGGCATTTTTTGGTCTTTCATAATGTGTAGACCATTTGCCCAGGCCCTTTGAGCTTTCAAAGTCTCCATTAAAATCAGGTTTTATTATAATGGGCCTGACTTTATATATAACTTGGTCTTTTTCCCTTGCAGATTTCATATCATTTCTTTGTTCTGTACATTTAAGTGTTTTCATTATTATGTGTCATAGGAAAGTGTGTGTGTGAACTTTTCTAGTCCTGTCTGGGGTGTGTTCTATATGCCTCTTGCTCCTTGATATTTCACTCTTGCACTATCTATGTCTAGGATATTTTGTTAAAATATTTTCTGTGCCTTTGACCTGAGCTTTGTCTCCTTTTTGTAAACTTATCAGTCATAAATTTTGGTCTGTACATAGTGTCCCAGATAAAGCCAGGCAGTGGTGGTGCATGCCTTTAATCCAGCACTTGGGAGGTAGAGGCAGGAAAATTTCAGAGTTTGAGGACAGCCTGGTCTACGTAGTGAGTTCCAGGACAGCCAAGACTGCACAGAAAAACTCTGTCTCGATAAAAAAAAAAAAAAAAAAAAAAGAAAGAAAACCAAAAACCAAACTGTCGCAGACCCTCTGGGTCCCTGGTCTGCGAGGAACGGGATTACTTAAGCAGATGGGCAAAGGAGTCGGATGAAATGACAATCAGATACACACAAGAGAGGTGTTGAATCTGAATGTAATTTTCTAGTCGAGCCTCAGACTTTTATAATACAGAGTAAATTGCAAATCATAACAGAAAAAGGCACATTGAATTTTTCCAGGTGCAAAAGGAGTGACTTCAAAAGGAACCAGATAAACGTTTAACATTAGAGATTAACACAGATGCAAAGGGAGTGACTACAAAGGGAATTTGTAGGGACCAGATAAATGTTTACCTTAGAGATTAGCACTTTCTGCCAGGCAAGAGTTTTACACTTAGAGTTAATAGCCTCAGGGTAGTTAACTCTTGATACGCCTCAAGACTAATGTAGTGTCACTGACCCCAAAATTCTCTAGGCCTCGTTAATTCTTATCTATATCTGGAGACTGTCCATTTTCAGTATAGTATACTAATTTGCTCTTGGCATGAAATGTAGTCTATAATACGAATTTCTATCTCAGGGAGAATTTTAGACTTTGCAGACAACTGAATTAATGGCTGTGCTTTATTGCTTTATGGTAGTGCTTAATTAGTTACTGAATGGGTTAAGCTCCTTGCTGCTATCTGGAATCTAAGAACACTGGGAAAAGGCTTTAGCTATTGTTAGAATACAATCTTAAAAGGCATTTACTATAAGGTAATGCTATATAGAGAGCACGTGGATCCATACACTAGACTAATGTGGGAATGGAATAATTAATTTTATGGTTTATATAGATTAGGGAGAAAATGCCAGGTCCCCGGGAAGGGAGTTTCCTTGAAACTCTTTGCTTCATGAACCAGGTTCCCAGCTTTCGCTTTGTCAAGCTGACTCCACCAGAGTGCCGTGACACCAAACAAACAAACAAACAAACAAAAACCCAAAACATAGTGTTCCAGATAGTCTGATGTTTTGTGTCTAGATTTTTTCCATTTACTTATTTATTTTATTTACTTATTCACTTTATATCCCAATCACAGCTGCCCCTCCTCACAGTCTCTTCCTCACAATCTTTCCCTCACCCCCTCCCCTTGTCCTCTAAGAAGGGGGAACCCCTGGGTACCAACCCACACTGTTGTTCCTAGATCTTTAAGATCTAATATTTCCAATGTCAGAGATATCCATTCCTTCCACGTTGTTCCCCAGACCTTAAATTCTTTCACTTCATTAAATCAGTTGATGAGGCTTTTCTCTGAGGTCTTTGTTTGACTTCCTGAGTTTTTATTTTCAAGTCTTATTTCAGTTTGGGTTAATTTAGTCATTCTACTTCTTTGTCATATTGTATTTTCATAGTTGAATTGTTTACATTTCCTCAGTTAACTATTTTTGTCTTCAGAGTTCTCAGTGAGACATTTATTCATATCCTTTTAAGGTCCTTGAACATATGCATAATTGCTATTTTGAAGTCCTTACCACATACTTCAATCTAAATTATTCTTTCTTAGGGAATATTATAGTAAGGGGTTGTTTCTGGTGGAGGCATATTGTCGTCACTGTTTATGTTTGTTGTTTTTTGTTTTTTTTTTTTTTTTTTTTTTTGCATTGGGATCTAAATATCTAGATTTAGTATTCTTATGGTGTTCCTTGGTGTATGTGTATCTATTTTTGCCTTTTGGGTGGGCATTTAGTTATTTGGTTGCTATTACTCCTATCTGACAAGTTGTCAACCATCAGAATGATATTTGGTTCTCATTCTTTGAGTCACTCAGGATTTTAATATTCGGATTCCAACTTGTACTGGATAGGACTTTCTGGTTGCAACTCTGTGTTCAAACCATAAGCTGTCCCAGATCAATTCAGTGGGTTGTATAGGTAATAGGCTAGCAGTTGAGGAGTGGAGACTGACTCTGGACGTCTTCTAGGTAGGGTTTAGGATCTGGCTCTTAGGGGCAGGCAAGGCAGAATTATTGTACATTAGTGGCAGTTAGTGATTGTATTAGTCAGGGTTCTCTAGAATCACAGAACTTATGGGTAGTCTCTGTATAGTAAGGGAATTTGTTGATGACTTACAGTCTGTAGTCCAACTCCCCAACAATGGTCAGCAGCACCTGTGAATGGAAGTCCAAGGATCTAACAGTTTCTCAGTCCTACAAGGCAAGCAGGTGAAGAAGAGAGGATCTTCCTTCTTCCATTGTCCTTATGTAGGTCTCTAGCAGAAGGTGTGGCTCAGATTAAAGGTATGTGTCACCATTCCTGAATCTGGGATTTGCTTTGTTCCAAATGACCTTGAACTAAGAGATCTCCTTGCCTTAGTCTCCTGGGACTCATAGCCACTATGCTTCAAGATCTCCATGCCAAGATCTATGTCAGAAACTTGTATCTTCCAGGCTCAAGATCAGGTTCACAGGTGAGTATTCCAATTCTGGATTGTAGTTCATTCTAAATGTAATCAAGCTGACATCCAGGAATAGCCACTACAGTGATGAATCCCAAGGGAATGGATATGGGCTTCAAGGAGGGGTTGAGGTGGGCAGGCACGGAGTAGGTTTAAGGGGAATTTAAAGAGACTAGAATCAAGAAGATGAAGTAAGGCACAGCCAGCCTGTCAACATTCATTGTCCTATGCAGATCTGTCTGTAAGACCTAGGATTTGAAGACTTTAATGAATGAAGCAGAATACAATCTAATACTGTAGACAACTTTATTTCAGTTTCAGTGTTTTTATTCACAAATTTAATAAAGTAAGCAATGATTTAAGGAAGGTTGTTTGAGTTCAGAAAAACATAAAAGCCAGCAAGCACATGCTAAATATTAACCGAGCAGCTCTTTCAGAGAACTTTCTTAAGACAGACCAATTTAAACACAAATGCCTAGCACCTATTATAGACTATATCTGAGAAAGCTTGAAAGCAAGGCAGAAGGCCATAACCAGATTCAGGGTACACTGAAGAAAACACTCAGCCTATCCTTCCACCAGACTGGGCTCTGTAGTTGCCTTCCAGCATTTAACATGAATGAATAAACGTGCCTTATGAATTGAATGTAAATACTTGACACAGGAGTCATGAAATCACATCCAAGAAAAATACAGGGAACAAAATCCACCTAAGGAGTGGGAGCAACAGCCTCTTCCTTTTCCTCTGGAACCTCTCTAGCTTCTCTCACAGTTCCCCAAGGCATTCCCTATCATGTACCTCAACAGTAGCAGCCTACCTATGTCTCAGCCATATTGGCCATGGGTCAATAGAAGAGAATGGAGAGCACAAAGTAATGGAGATGGGCTGGGAGGAATGGCTTAGGTGAGTGCTAGAGCAAAATCTAGGAAGACTCTGGACCTAAGCCACATGTGACAGTGAGTCCCACTAGCATGGTGGTGGGCTGGTGTCTGTTCAAGTCTGGATTAGTTAGTATTCTATTGCTGTGAAGAGACACCATGATCAAGGCAACTTTTATAAAAGAAAACATTTAATTGGGGCTTGCCTACAGTTTTAGTGCCTTAGTCCATTATCATCATGGCAGTAAGCATGGTGCTAGGCATGTAACTGGAGCAGTAGCTGTGACTACATCCTGATTCACGTGCAGAAATGGAAAACTGGGCCTACCATGGGCTTTTGAAGTCTAAAGCCACCCCCATGACATACTTCCTCCATCTAGGCCACACCTACTCTGTGGGAAGCCACATGTGCCATTGCAGGGTGGTGCTGGCTACTCCTGGCCACCACGCATAAGTTTGGGTAGACACCCAATGTGTACATATGCAGTAAAGTTTTTTGCCAAGATGAGGTTTTGAGAATTAACCAATCAGATGAGAGACATGCAAATGAGGTATGTTAACCAATCAGATGTGAGACATGCAAATGAGATAGTAAGCATAACCAATCTGGGTGTGAGACACGCCTCTCTTAGGCCTATATAAGCAGCACCAGTTCTGGGTTCGGGGTCTTTTCGCCTCTGCAATCAAGCTCTCCCAATAAACGTGTGCAGAAGGACCCTGTTGTGGCGTCTTACTTGCAGGCAAGTTGGGCGTCCAACACTACTCCAACAAGGCCATATCTCATATCCCTACCAAAGATTCTACTCCCTGATGACTAAGCTTTCAAATATATGAGCCTGTGAGGGACATTCTTATTTAAACCAGTACAGCTAGAAAAATTACAAATGTTTTTATTTGCATTTCCCTGATGGATACAGATTGTTTTAATATTTCCTTTTTGCTCCTGAGATAAAACACTGACCAAAAGCAGCTTGGATGAGGAAAGGGTTGTTTAGTTTACAGATTGCAGCCTATCTTTGAGGTAAGCTAAGGCAAAAACTAAAGTTAATTTTTAAAATATAGTAATTTCATGTAATGATTCATTGATTTAACAAATTACTGGCTATGTTATAGGTCAGAAGTTATCAACCTTTCTAACACTGCAACTCCTTTTGCTATAATGACCTCAACCATAAAATTACTTTTGTTGCTACTTCAAAACTGTAATTTGTTTCTATTATGAATTATAATGTAAATATATGATATGCAGGGTATCTGATATATGACCGTCAAAAGAGTTATAACCCACAAGTTGAGAAGCACAGTTCTAGATCCTTTTTAAGGTACTAGGATGTAACTGAATGAGACACAATGTTGTTGTGCTCAAGATGATTTTTTCTTTGAGTAAAACTGACAAATGAGCTGGCACTATAGAGATGGTTCAGCCAGTAAAGTAGTTACAGGACAATGTAATAACGTGAGACTGAGTCCCCAGCATCCAAAGAAAAGTCTGGGCATTGCAACTTGCATCTGTAGTCACAGTACTGGGGAGGTGGAGACATGAGAACCACTAGAGTTTTCTGAACAAATTTGTGAACTCGAGATTCATTGAGAGATTCTATCTGGAAATTGAAGGAAACACCTTAATGACTTCAGGCCATGTGCTTGTATACTCATGTGCTATACACATTTAAATACACGCACACATACATACACACACACACACACACACACACACACACATACACACACACACCACATTCTATTAAAAATAATTCACATGATGTCCTACAGTGAAAAATAGAGCAACAGGACCATGGGTTTTAAAAAAAAAGCCTTGCAGTGGTGGCACACACTTATAATCCCAGCACTTGGGAGGCAGAGGCAGGTGGACTTCTGAGTTCCAGGACAGCCTGGTCTACAGAGTTAGTTCCAGGACAGCTAGAGCTACACCGAGAAACCCTGTCTCAAAAAAACAAACAAAAAAACTTTGAGCAAGTGATGTTTAAGTCAAGACAGGAAAGACATCAACTTGGAAAGGTTGTGAAAAGCATTATAAGTAAGAAATACTTTTACTGCAAAAGTTTTCAAATTCAAAACAAACTTGTTACCTTTGAGAATGTACAGGCAACATTAGTGTGGCTGTCATAAACATTCAAAAAAAAAGTAATAACCCAGAGCAGTACTTTAAACCTTGCATAGTGGTACATAATTAAAATCCTAGCTCTGGAGAGACTAGGGCAGGAGGGTCATGACTACATAATGGTACACTCTCAAAAAGAAGAAAAACAACCCTCAAAGTAAGAAGCTCTTATAATATGTTTCCCAATTGTTTCTTTGTGAAAATGTAATGCCATTAACATGTTCTGTATCATTTTAGTACATTGTATCTGTATATGCGTTTGTTAATTTATGAAATAGTAAATTTTATCTATGACTAAAAATGAGTGAAAACTGAAAGTTAAAAATTAAAGGTTTGTCATCCAACAAGTATACCTGACATACAGCTTTACTGCAAATTATTTATCTATGTAAATTATAACAGAAAATTGTATGTATAAATTATCAATTTATAAAAGTATACAATAGAAAATTAGCAATTTATTATTATATAAATTGTTTAAAATTCATTATTTGATAATTTAATACATAAATGAAATATATTTAGGGAGAAATTTAACTTCCTAGATATTATTTAAGTAAGTATAACATTTAAATTTTGCTTAATGTAAGAAAATGCATTGCTAGATACTCATATAATGTCAATACATTTTCTCTTCATCACTTATAAATAGTGACAAGTTATAAAGCTTCTGCTTGGTTAAAATGTAAAAAGCATAAGGCACAAATACATTAAAGATAATGCATGAGACAAGGTGAGGGCAGCCAGTAGACAAACATAAGCTACTTGTTAATGCATGACTTCATGAATGATCACTGAATTGTAAATACTCCAGATGGTATGAAGAGCTCATCAGAGATGACCACTCAGACACCGTGTATAGCTAATTAAATGTGTTTAGTCTAGCCTGTTAGGGACCTGGGTATAGCCCCAAGTGTTCAGAATGTGAGATTAGTTAAACCTGGATTGGTCTCAGCAAGACTATAAGATAAAGGAACCTTACACCTTAACACTGTTTTGCCCAGTTACAAAGGTACATTCAGCTATTTGCCATTATTTGGTAGGACTTTTGCTGCATGTGTTTAATTCATGAACTCACTGGCAAACGTTGATCATATAATATCCAAGAAAGCAAAACATAAAAGAAATTCAATCATAAGAAATAAGGTTTTATCAAATACAGATAAACTTTGGGCCACAAAGCAAGGTTTGCTCTTTTGCTTTTCCACTTTCCACAAAAAGGATCTGTTTTTATGCCTAGAAACAGTGCCATTCTAATTAAGAACAAATGATCTACCAGTTTTAGAGATAGGCTATCATAAAAATTTTTATATCATCTGTTACACAAAGTCTTTGGAGTATTTACACAGGAAAGTAACATCATCTGCTTTACATTTTTACATCTTATTGTTATAGAGCATATAGTTAGTCTTGATTATCAACTAGATATTTGCAAGCACCATGAAAATAACCCTTTAGGGATGTCTGTGAGGTAGATTCTAATTTAGGTAACTTGGGGCAGAAAGACCCACCCTAAAGGTGGGTAGCATCATTCAGTCGACTGTGGTCCTTGACAACATAAAGAGGACAAAGAAAACTGTGTGACTTGCTTTTCTATTGCTGTGGTAAACACCATACCTGAAGCAACTTACAGAAGAAAGCATTTAATTTGAATTATAGTTTCAGAGGGTTAGAGTCCATGATACTGGAACAAGGGCATGGCAGCAAGAAGAGCTGAGAGCTCACATCTCAAATCAAATGAAGGAGGTAAAGAAAAATAACTTGCAATAATAAAATAACCCTTTGAAACTTCATTGCTCACTTCCAGTGATATACTTCCTTCAATAAGACCACTTCCTAATCCTTCCTAAGCAGTTCCAACAACAGGGAACCAAGTATCCAAATATATAAGCCTATGGGGTCCATTCTCATTTCAAACCACTAGAGGAACTGAGCATAAGCATAGCTTTCTGCTTCCAGATTGTGGACAAAAATGTCAAAATGTGACCATCTACCTTATAATCCTGATCCCATGTTTTTCCTCTATGGTAAATGATAACTTTGAAATGTGAGGCTAAGCTGTGACCCTATTCCTTCCCTAAGGTTCTTTTCTCAAGTTATTTTATCGCTGTAATGAGATCATTTGTTAATACATGTAGAGAATTAAAATGAGAAGATCTTAGTTTCAAAAACAGTTTAATAAGGTGTATAGCGGTTTGAATATGCTTGGCCGAGGGAGCAGCACTATTTGTGGGTATGGCCTTATTGGAGGAAGTGTATCACTGTGGGCATGGGCTTTAAGACCTTTCTCCTAATCAAATTGAAGTCAGCCTTCTACTCCTGACCTTCAGATGAAGATGTAGAACTGTCAGCTCCTCCTGTACCATGCCTGCCTGGATGCTGCCATGCTCCTGCCTAGATAATAGTAGACTGAACTTCTGAACATCTAAGCCAGCCCAAATTAAATGTTGTCCTTATAAAAGATGCCTTGGTCATAGTGTTCTCATCAGTAAAACCCTAAGACAGAAGTTGGTACCAGATATGGGGGTTATTTGTTTCTTGAGGAATCATGAACTCTGAATACTGTGCCCAGGGGCATTCTGAAGATCTCATTAGAAGGTTTTGTTAGATATTCTTTCAGATTAAAACATTCCATCCTAGAAGGAGGAAGAGGGTTTATAAAACTCAAGGACTATCACAATTTAAGACTAATGAAACTCTGGGAATTCACAAAAGTCACATGGCCATCCCCAATGTTCTACAAGTAGTGAACAATTGCAGGCAGGAGAGAGGGGTTTCCTTCAGTGGGGATTCCTGAAAGTTGGTCAGAGAGCTCTAGGGACGTAGTTTTCATTAATCATTATCAACACTGAGTAAGGCTTTCTGGTAATGGAGCTGACATTGAATCATCTGTGTTCCTTTCAGTGACCTCAACAAACTCATTGGTTCACTAAGCTAAAATCAGGTGCAATGATGTTGGCTTTGTTTCACTCAAGGTCCTACTTGGAGTAAACATATACTTGTTCATATATTTTCAGGAAAATTTACACAACAGAAGGTAGAAACTTCTAAACAAAAGAATATTTCTCTTTGCTAGTTTAGTCTACTCACTCTATATGGAATATAAGGATGGAAAAGAACCCCACCACCCCCTACATTAATTTGGGCCACACCTTTAGTGGGACACCTACATAAGGACATTGGAAGAAGGAAGATTCACTCTCTGCTTGCACTTACTTGCCAGCACATCTGTTGGGACCTACTTCCACAGAAGACCAGCTGAAACAACTAGCCTCATGAGACTGAGCAACTATTAGATTCTTGGACTTCCCATCCACAGCAGTCCATTGTTGGGTTCATTGGACTACAGACTAAGTCATCACAATAAATTCTGTTAATATATAGACACATTCCATACGTTCTTTAACTCTAGAAAACCTTGACGAATAGAGAAGTTGGTACCAAGTACTGGTATTGCTGTGATAGGTCTCATCATGCTTTGTTTGGAAGAATGTGGATTTTGAGGCTTTGGATTTGGAAAGTAATGGAATGCTTTAAGTGGGGGCTTAATGGGACATCCTAGTAGGAATATGGAAGACTTTGTTGCGGAGAGTGATTTGAACTATGCAGATCTGGCCCAAAAGGTTTCATCGAAGAAGAATTTCAGTATGCAGCCTAGAGACTGTTTTTGTGGTATTTTTGTGTAGAATGTGGCTGCTTTTTGCCCTTATCTGAACTGAGGCTAAGGTAAAGAGATTTTTATTAATTACATTGACAAAGGAAATCTCACAAAAGCCTAGCAGAGAGTTTTTTTTCTCTAAGTCTCGTGATGAGCATTTTGAACAAGTATAGTGAAAGACCCCCGAAGGGAGACCCTTACTCAGACACTCAAGTCCCGGGACAGCCGCGTACCCAAGAAGACACTGAGACCATACATAAAATGTAGAAGGTAAGATTTAATAAAGTAGCAACATGAAAGCACACAGACCAGAGCTCTGGGGTCGAAATAAAGCAGCAACATGAAAGCACACAGAGCTCTGGGGTCGAAACTCATACACCTTTGCACAGGGTAGAGGAGTCTCGACGACCAGCCAAAATTTTTCACAGGCTTATATAGTAAAACTCAAAGGGGGAGAACTGGGCAGGGAAAGTACAAGTTTACATCACTAGGGAGTTCTGCCAAAGGAATCTACGTAACTAAGGAGTCATGTCCTATCAAGGAATCTACGTAACTAAGGAGTCATGTCCTATCATTTGGCAATGTACCCGGTTCATTTTGAGGTTGTTCTAGGAGGCCTTTATCTCAAAAATGTTTTTCAGATGGGAGGGGGTGGGCTCCGAGGTAAAAAGTTCATGTTCTCACAAGAGGCCAGTAATTTTTCATTCTTCATTCCCCACTTCTTCTTGTAAGTAATTCTAATCTTAGAATTTCAGAAGTCTATATTTTTATGTGGAGAATACTGTATTTACTCTATCTTTAACATGGGAACAAAAACAGAATAAGGCAGATTAGTAAACAGAACTAGGCAGGGACCCTTCTAGTGAGGCTTGAGGGTCTCAGCATGACGCAGGTGTACGCAGATCAGATCTCTGGCTGGAACTGGTAAGATGTCCTTGGGGTACCCAGCTTGTTCACTGTAGCCAGTTGTGACCAGACTTCTTTCTGCACCACCTGTAAGCCTTTTAACTTAGTATACAGATCATTATTATAACAACATAGGTTTAAACACATTATTTAAGACAGTGATGGGCATAGGAGCCCCATAAAGGATCTCAAAAAGAGTAAAACCGAATCAAGAGGGAGTATTCTCAGTTCTAAATAGGGCAAGGGGAAGGAGTACCAAGTAAGTCTGTGCTAGTCTCTAGGATTAATTTTGTCAAGGTCTGTTTAGAGTTTTATTCATTATTTCTATCTGTCCTGAGTTCTGAGGTCTGTACACATAATACAATTTTTATTTGACCTCTAAATACTTGGCCACACCCTGGCTTACCTGGGCAACAATGGCAGGACCATTATCTGACACTATTGCTTTTGGCACTCCGAACCTTGGAAAATTTTTAATAATCTTCTTGATGACTATCTGAGCAGTCTCAGTTTTATAAGGAAAAGCTTTTATCCATCTTGAGAACGTTCACAAAAACCAGAAGGTATTTATACACATATTTTTTTCAGTAAAGTCTATTTTTCAGTAGATGTCAGGTCTGTCTTCTCATGAGAGGACTAGTTTTCTTTTTTCAGTTTCTACTATTTTATACAGGGTTTCTTTTACCAGTCTTAATTTGTCTATAACTTGATAGTCTTCAGACTGTCAGGATCATTGCTCTTTAGGATGCCTGGGCGGTTAGATTTACCATCTGATTTTTTTTAGCCACAGCATTTTAGGTCTTTCTCTGCAGATGTCAACAGTTCTCTTTGTCTGTATATTGCTCTGTACAGTGGCAAGAGCATACCTGCTGTCCGTGTAGACTTTTTTTTTTTTTACCATTTATAGAGCTTGTATTAAAGCCACAAGTTTAGCTTTCTGGGCTGAAGTCCCTTTAGGGAGGCTGCTGGCCTAGATCACTTGCTTTCTGTCCACCACTGCACTGCTGTCCCCGCCTTCCGCTTACCTTCAACCTCCAGGCTACTGCCATCCGTGTACCAGCTCAAACTCTCAGGCCAAGGCTGATCTGATCCTTTAGATCATTTCGAGTATGAGTTCCTTCTGCCAGAATGTCAGCACAATGATGAGTAGGTGAAGTCTCAGGCAGTAGTGAGATTGAGGATAGCAGGGGGAGCGAAGGTCACTCGTTCAGTCAACAAAAAGCTCTGACAATGTGTCCATCCGTCAGGGGAACAGTTGGATAATGCTTTTAAGAGCGTTAGTCAGCCATCGGTCATGGGGGCTGAACCACACTTTCTAGGACATGTGCCAAGTTTTGTCTCAGAGTCAATTTATCTGCGTCCTTGACCAGAAGCCACTATGTGCAGACAAGCAGGCCATCCTACAGCCACCAGGTCTAATTTTTTACAAGTATGCCACAGGTCTTTTTCCAGGGTCCCAATCTCTGAGTAAGAACTTCTTTTGGCAATACCTTTGTTCTCAGTCACATCTAGGAGTCCCATAGCTGGGGATAACATCAGGGCAGTCTTAAGAGCATCCAAGGCCATGTAAGATTGTTCTCTTTTTTATATACGAAGGGCTGTTTATCTCTTTAACTCAGCAAACCTGGAATTCACAATCTGCAAAAGCCCGCAGTGCCCAGGAACTTTTTAGCTTGTTTTGCACTGGTCGGTGGAGGAGTATGAAACACAGTCTCTTTTTTTAGCTGCTTCAACAGGTAGGTCACCGGACTCTTCTAAGGACTCGGCTTCTGTATTAGCACCCCTTTTGTTATTTTTTAAACACATTGATCTTTAGCCAAAAGCTTTCTTTTGTTGCCAGGTACTATCTAAGTTTTTTAATTTTCCTGACTTTTGTGGCCAGCATTTTATTTCTCTTATCTTTTTGTCTCACAGCACAGCTCTGATTCTGACTTTGGTCTCTGTCTTTGTCTTAACTTCCTGTTACCTTGGTCAGATTGTTGGGACTTTCTAGTCCCACAGAGACGAGACCCCCATCAGAGCCTGGCAGTTAGACTCACAGGTGCTCCTTACCTTGGACAGAAGCCCCAAGTGGGTGGATGCCTCTCTCACTGGAGTTTAGAACAGACTCACTGCCAGCAACTCAGGGTGGTGCCACCTTCTGAGATGAGGGAACTTTAGAGCAGAGACGGGAGTGCAGCTCTCACAGCTGGCTGCAACCAGCACTTATCTTAAAGTGAAAGCAGTTTTTCTGTTAACAAGAGACGGGATGGGAGGGACAGGGGAATGAGAAGCTGCCTGGGAACCTGCAGCGCTCTTGGCCGGCTACTCGAACAGCCTCCTCTTATTTTTTTTTTTTTTTTTCAGCAGCCACAACATCCAGGCCACTGACTTCTCAGGGACCACTCCTCTTTTGCTCCGGATTTCCGAGCTCATTTTTCCCTAGGCTCCAGGTCCATGGGCGGGACCACTGTGACCCGCTGGCTGCTCTCTGGAGTTGGAGTGGGAGGCAGGGCAGCTGAGGATCTGAAAGGAAGTGGTCAGCATAGGGATCTGTCAGGATTCTTAGGCTTATTTCAGAAGGCATAACTTAAAAACAGTCGTCAGTCATCAGTCCAAGTCCGAACACAAAGAGACACAAAAGACACACACAGAAACCGTTTTTCAGGCAACCACTATAGAATCACAGTACCACAGAAATGACAAACACAAGCAAGACCAATACAGGGCATCTTACATGCGATTTCCAGAGAAGCTTACTGTCACTATGACCAACCCAAATGGACCTGTCTCCATGGGAAGGCCCCAGAACCTGAGACCGGCCTAAAACCAAACCAAGATAATCAGTCAACTCCTTGGGACCAAGACCAGACCTGAAACCAGACAAACCAAAAACAAAACAGAATCAGAAGGTGGTCCAATGGAGGACACACAAGTGAACACGACACACAGACACATAGACATACAGACAGGGAGGGATCTCACTTTACCTCTGACGTACAGTGTCTGTGTCTCATGACAAAAACCACAAACAAAAACAAGATAGCAACAGAGAAAAAGAAGACACCAGTATCTCTAAGCACACTCGTCCACGCCTGGACTTGTACAACCAGCCAAGCCAAACGCTATTTCCTGACGGGGTCGGATTCCACATCGACTCCCTTCCTGATGGGGTGGGATTCCACGTCCACTCCCGCTCTGGCAGAGAGAACACCTCTCTCTCCAGGGTCTCCCTTGGAACGTCTTCCAGGGGTGCAGCCTGTGGGGCCATAGACCGTCGTCCTCCCACAGCCACTAGGTCCTTACGGCCCATAGTGGCAGCTGCCAGAATACAGAATACCAGAACTGGTAACACAGGTGGGACTCAAACCCACAATCTCAGAACTGAAAAACAAAGACAGAAATTCAGCGGTGCCACACTTAGACACTTAGATAACAGACAACATAGACGACTCACAAAAACAAACGTAAACAAACAAAATTACCAAGTGACAGAACCAGAGTCAGAGAAAGGGGAGTGGACACAGATTGTCCCATTTCTAGAAAAACAGTAGTCACAACAAGAGCGGACACGAGACTAAGACAAAAAAGAAACCAGAAGAATCAGATGGCCTCTCTAAGGCCGGCCGATTGAGACCCTCTGCACGAGGTGGGACTCGAACCCACGGTCTCGCAACAAGGTGCGAGGTGGGACTCAAACCCACGATCTCGCAACAAAACGCGAGGTGGGACTCGAACCCACGATCTCGCAACTGGGCACGAGGTGGGACTCGAACCCACGATCTCGCAACACCAAATGGTCTCTTGGCCTTCAAAGGGGTCCACCAGGCGTCCCTGATCCTCCCCTGTTCCTCCTGGGACGTCTCCCAGGGTGAACGGACGGTGGACACCTGGACACGTCTATCCTTATCCACCCCGCACTCCCTCTTGGAGCGCGATCTCACTGAGCGTCCGCAAAACTGAAACTGCGATCGCACCAAACTTAGAAACAGAACACAGACATCAGAACACAGACATCAAGACATCAGACCAAAACAGAACAAAGAATCTTACCTCTAAGTGGGTCTAGGACCTCTGGGTGGTCGCGCTGTTTCCCGGCCAACGCACCAAATGAAAGACCCCCGAAGGGAGACCCTTACTCAGACACTCAAGTCCCGGGACAGCCGCGTACCCAAGAAGACACTGAGACCATACATAAAATGTAGAAGGTAAGATTTAATAAAGTAGCAACATGAAAGCACACAGACCAGAGCTCTGGGGTCGAAATAAAGCAGCAACATGAAAGCACACAGAGCTCTGGGGTCGAAACTCATACACCTTTGCACAGGGTAGAGGAGTCTCGACGACCAGCCAAAATTTTTCACAGGCTTATATAGTAAAACTCAAAGGGGGAGAACTGGGCAGGGAAAGTACAAGTTTACATCACTAGGGAGTTCTGCCAAAGGAATCTACGTAACTAAGGAGTCATGTCCTATCAAGGAATCTACGTAACTAAGGAGTCATGTCCTATCATTTGGCAATGTACACGGTTCATTTTGAGGTTGTTCTAGGAGGCCTTTATCTCAAAAATGTTTTTCAGATGGGAGGGGGTGGGCTCCGAGGTAAAAAGTTCATGTTCTCACAAGAGGCCAGTAATTTTTCATTCTTCAATAGCAAGCTCACAAAGGAAAAAAAAATAAAATATATGGTTCAAGTATTAAAGGGGCACCAGGAAGTGAAATGAAACTGAATCCTTTGTTCAAAGATATTAAATTGAGGTAAGGGAGTGGTGACCTTGGGGCAAGATCCCACCCAGCTAAATTTATGTCCAGGCAGGGTAATACCACACTTTTAATCCCAAGAAGCAATAGCAAGATTATCTCTAAATTCAAGGCCATCCTGGTAAAGAGCAAGTACCAAGTACAGAAAAACTTAAATCCAGGCATGGTGGATCACACCTTTAATCCAAGAGTTTAGGAGACAGGCATGCAGATCTTTGAGTTCAAAGTCAATCTAGAGAGCAAGTTCCAGGATAACCAAACTTAGGCAGAGAATAAATTCATTTAAAAAAGAAAGCTGGTGATAATATAACAGAACAAGGGAGCCATATTCTAGCCCCAGCAAACATCAGAACTAAGCAGATTCACCCATTTGTCTGTGTATTTATAGTCAAGAGAAGGAAACAGCTGGGACAATTGATGCTGGTTAGCTGGAGCTAAGAAATTAGTGGAGATTAAGGAGAGACTACCATCATTGACATGAAATCTTCTGGGAAGTGTTTTCTGAGATCACAAAGAAGCTGTGTTCCAGAGATAGCCAAGGTTATACTTTGTACTGCAACTGTACTTAGTAATGTGTAAGATGCACACAGGTAGTACTACTGGTTTTGAAGGCATGAAGGGGTCATGAAGAACACCTGAGGCTTGGCACTGTGAGAGGCTAGGGAAGGACATTGGGGAAAACACAGCTTCAATTGAAGATGACAGCCCAGAACTGAAGGGGTCATGATGAGGCTTGGCACCATGAAGAGAGCCTATGAGAGGCTATTGGTGAAGCCTTGTTGCAGTGAAAGGCCCCAGTGTATTGGTGATGCTAGTACCATGGGATGATCACCAAGAACAGCAGTGGCAGTGGAATGCATCAATTTGAGCTTAGATTGCTACAGAGGACAGAGCTGGAGAAGTGACACCAGCCCACAAGACCATGTGTGAATCCCAGACATTAGAAGAAGAAGCTGTAACACCGAAGTTGCTTGGAGACCCCAAGATGTTTGAGATTTCAGAGTTGTAGGATAGATATCTGCTGAGGACAGCAGCTAGCAGGGAGTGGAACCAGCCTATGAGAAAGAACATTGTTGTAGTCAACAAAGATGAAAAGGGGTGGAGATCTGAAGGCTGCTTTGACATCAGTGATGGAGATACAGGGTTTGGAATTGTCCAGCTGGTTTGTGTCATGCTTTGGGGTTTATAGTTAAGTGACTGGATAAATATCAGAAAATACTTTGAACTTTTAACATTGTTGAAACTGCTATAGACCATGGGGACTTTGGAAGTCAGACTAAATGTAGTTTTTATTATCCTATGTCTAGGTATGGCCCCCACAGACTCATATCGTTGAACAAGTCTATAGAGTCCAGGGAGTGGAATATGGGAATTTGAATATTCTTGACTCAAGGACTGGCAATATTTGGAGGTGTGGCCTAGATGGAGGAAATGTGTCACTGTTTGTGCGGTCTTTCAGACCCTCATCCTATCTGCCCAGAGACCAGTCTTACCTGCCTGCCAGCCTTCAGAAGAAGATGTAGACCTCTCAGCTTCTCCTGCACCTTGCTTGCCCGGAAGCTGCCATGCTTCTACTCTGATGATAGTGGACTGAACTTATCATCTTGTAAACAAGCCCCAATTAAATATTTTCCAAATAAGACTTGCCTTGGTCATGTTGTCTGTTTACATCAATAAAACCCTTACTAATACTCACAGGAGGAAATATAGAGACAAAGTGTGGAGCAGAGACTGCCCACCTGGGGATCCATCCCATATAGAGTCACCAAACCTGGACACTATTGCAGATGATCAGAAGTGCTTGTTGACAGGAGCCTGATATGGCTGTCTCCTGAGAGTGTCTGCCAAAGGCTGACAAATACAGAGGCAGATGCTCAGAGCCACCCATTGGACTGACCGCAGGTCCCGGATGGAGGAGTTGGAGAAGGGACTGAAGAAGCTGAGGGGTTTTGCAGGCCCATGGGGGGGTGGCGCAACAGTTCAACAGGACAGACCACCTGGAGCTCCCTGGGGACTGGATCACCAACCAAAGAGTACACATGGAGCGACCCACGGCCCCAGCCACATATGTGGCAGTGTATGGCCTTGCTGGACATCAGTGGGAGGAGTGGCCCTTGGTCCTGGTAAGGCTTGAAGATGCCTTAGTATAGGGCAATGCCAGGGTGGGGAGGTGGGAGTGGGTGGGTGGGTGGATGGGTGGGGAAGCACCCTCATAGAAGCAGGGAGAGGGAGGATGGAATAGGGGGTTTCCAGGGGGAAACCATGAAATGAGATAACATTTGAAATGTAAATAAATAAAATATCCAATAAAAAGAAAGAAAGGAGGTCTGACATATTCTACCTAATGTTTTTTTAAAATTTTGAGTTTTTCTTTTTTAGTTAAAGAAACAGTATTCATATACTCATTATTATTATTTTCTTGAGACAAGCTCTCACTAAATAGCCAGTTCTGGCCTGTTACTCTCTGTAGATTAGGCTGTGCTTGAACTCAGAGATATTCTTTCTTCTGCCTCCTTAGTACTGAGATTAAAGGCTGCTCCACAACTTCCAGCCTCATATACTCACTTTTTAAAAGTTCCCTTTATACAAGTGAGTTTTTTTTTTTCTTCTCTTATGGTGAAACTTTCTTTGCAATGGAGACAGGAAGATTATCAGGAAGTCAGAAGTGTTACGGCCCCATTTGATGAGGGTCCAACATCAATATATGTTTTTGCTTTCTGAGATGAGATAAGTGGGGAGTTCACAGTTGACCTCAAAAGTCTACCGAATTAAACAGTATTTTAAGTATTTACTCCATAAACTATAATCCATTTAAAATTGGGCTTTGATATGGTATTCAATTTACTAGCTGTGCCAAGTGAAATCATATTTTCTCTAGCCACAAATTATGTATCGCCATTGTCCAATAAAATTCATATTTCAATAAATCATATCTGTCAATATTTTTCTCCATTAATAAGGTTGAGAAGAGTTGGGCATGCAATAAACATTTAAGTTTTTTTCCCAAGGTGGTTTACAGTTATCCTCTGCATGTGGAAGAAGGTACAGAAGGCAGGTAGTCCAATTTGTTTTTTGACAACTATAAAAGAGATATTTGACCTCCATCTTTTATGATTAGTGTGTCTGTATCTCAAATAGTTATAAACATGTAAAATGCATTCTATTTTCCTTTGAAACACAACTATGGCTTCATGTTGAACTATGTTGCAATTCAAACAGAGATGAAAGTCATAAGAGTAATAGCGTTCCAGAGATAGCCCTGCTTCTCTAAGGCAATAGAAGATATTAAGAGATGTATGGTGGCCAGTTGTTAGAAAGAAAAGAATTCTTTGCACTGGCTGGGGTAGTTTGAATGAAAATGGCCCTTATATGCTCACAGAGAAAGGCATAATTAGGAGGTGTGGCCTTGTTGGAGTAGGTGTGTCACTGGCTTTGAAGTTTCAAATGCTCCAGCTAGGACCAGTGTCATTCATTCTTCCTGCTGCCTGCCAATCTGGATGTAGAACTCTCACTACTTCTCCAGCACCTGTGCCTGTGTTCCAGCATGCTTCCCACCATGATGAGAATGGACTAACCCTCTGAACCGGTAAGCCAGCCCCTATTAATTGCTTTCTTTTATGAGACTTAGCATTGATAGCATAGTCATGATGTCTCTTCAGAGCAATAGAAAACCTAAGTTATTGATGCATGTCTTGTATCTGCCTCCAGTAATACCAAGAAAAAGAAAACT